>NC_063161.1:85523425-85673965 GCF_023159225.1 Perognathus longimembris pacificus | reverse complement strand
GTAATAAACTTTCTCTCCTGCCTGAATACCGCGTGGCATTTTCCTTTACCGGCTACCTACTTTAAAAAACCTAACATGTATGGTGCCTTGACTCGGATGGGGCTTAAGAGTCATTCCCATCTATTTTTCTTCTTTTTCTGGAGTATCCCAGTCCTGACGGCCCTTTTTCTGCGAACCAAACTGCTGCGAGTTGCCACGTGGCACTTTTCACTAATACCATTGCTGACCTCCACATCCACATCACACCACTTGTCTACCCTGGTGAGTGAAACTGCTGCTGCTCTGGTTCTCTGCCGCTCCATCCACCGCTTCTGCCGCTTCTGCCCAGTAAGTTCATCCACTCACCAGGCGCCTCCCTCCCGTGCTTTTTGGGTTTTGCATCACAGTCACACCTGAGCTGGGACACTGCTAGCATGCCTCTTGACAGTGCAATGAGGCCTGCTTGAAATATTCAAACAGATGCGGTTTTTGCCACTGCAATGGTAAATGGTTAGAAGTCACTTATATTCAGGCTCTCTCTCTCTTTCTCTTTTCCTCTCCTTCTCTTCCTTTTTCTCCCTCTCTCATCTGCCTGATTACTTGCTTACTTTATAAAAACTCCAAGTCGTACCATCCTGATAACGTGCTTTGTTCACAAAGCTGCCTCTTTTCACAGACCTCCGATACTGAGGCTTGACCACCAATGTGCTTTGTCAGCAAAGATACCTAAAAGTTCTTTTCTCTAGCATTGACCACGTGGTGGATATTGGGTTTAACAGGCATCAGCTCAGGCGCCATTATGCCATGCCACGTGTTCTCTATTAGTGTGTTTGTGTCCTCCTGCCACCCCCCTCAACATGGCATCCCACTGGAGTTTATCAAAATATGATTTCTCCATTTTATAATCTGAAAATTGTTGTTTGCTAGCAAAATTGTTTTTCTAACCGACCACATGGTTCTAAAGTACTGGACAAAAAATGTCATTTACTATTGGAATTCCAAAGAGTCTACTGCTGAAATTCATTTTTGCATGGTGTAAAACCTATGTGCACAGTGTGTATGTGTGTTCCATGTGTGTATGTATGTGTAAACATCATTTGTTAGTATGTCCATCTAGCTATATATCTGTGTTAAAACTCATCACATCTACTGAGTTTTGTCATTGCAGAATTCTGGCAAGTATTTGGTCAGTTCTTGACAAGGTACAGGTAAGCTCTAGTCCCCTTGGTCTCCTTGTTGTTTTAATTGGAAATCAAAAAGGCTTTTGTGGCAAAGACTCCTTAGATTGCAGTTCGAAGCCAGCCAGGCAGAAAATCTCTCTCAAACTCCATCTCCCAACTAACCAGCGAAGAGCCAGGCTGAAGAGACTTATCTCTTACCAGCCAAATCCTGGAAGTGGAGCTCAAGTGGTAGAGTACTAACCTCGAGCAGAAGTGCTCAGGGACAGTGCCCAGGCCCTGAGTTCAAACCCTGTATTCACATTGCCAATGGGGGCAAGCCATCCCACCAACAAGCACCTAGACCACTGGACTCAGCCAGTTCCGGGAACAAGTATCATGGAGTGGAGTAAGAGGAAAATGATCGCATCCAAAGTGGAGTCACTTTGTCTCACCCTTTCAAATTAATCAGAGCCGGGGATCAAGAGATAGTAGCTTGTCCATCTAATGTCCATACCTGAGTATAAGAACTAGCCAAATCATCCATTTTTAATTTTGTGCCCTAAGCCCTTCCTTTTGCTTTAGTTTTTTTTTTTTTGTCCAGCCCCTGCCTCATGAGACTTCTTCCAGGCTTCATTCAAGGACTGGCATCTACCACCAAGGGACCCTGCTGCTCGCCTTCTCCAGGAGAGGCCACATTTCTGCCTTTTACCCCTAACGCCGATGCCCCTTGCCAGCAGGAAGCAGCCAGAGAGAGTCTTCGCCCTTTTTCATAACTATTAAAAGTCTGGAATGTAAGGTCCTCTCCCTGAGGGCTACATGCAGATGCCCCCACCCATTAAGTCTCCACCCAGTTACCTGGGTAACCATCAGACCTGGAGGCAGTTACCTCCCCCTTCCCTGAAGTCACATCCTGGCCACACCTCCCCATCCCTGCCCTACACGAGGCATCCCCCCCCCCCCCCCCCCCCGTGGCTCGCTCTCTTGCCTACCTCGTGCACCTTGAACTTGGAAGCAGGTAAGTAAAATAAACTTTTCTCTCCTGCCTGAAGACCGCGTGACATTCTCTTTTACCAGCTACCTACTTAAAAAAACACCTAATGGTAGGCATTGTGTCTTTCTGTTCCTCTCCTTAAGAATATCCTCCTTTGGGGCCAGGAGTTCAGCCTAGTGGTAGAGTGCTTGCTTAGCATGCACGAAGCCCTGGGTCTAATTCCTCGGTATCACATAAACAGAAAAAAACCAGAAGTGATGCTTTGGCTCAAGTAGTACAGTGGTAGCCTTGAGCAAAAACCTTAAGGACAGTGCCCAGGCCCTGAGTTCAAGCCCCAAGACTGGCAAAAAAAAAAAAATATCCTCTTTGGGGGCTAGGAAGGTGGCTTAGTGGTAGAGTGCTTGCCCAGCATGCATGAAGCCTTGGGTTGATTCCTCAGCACCACATAAACAGAAAAAGCTGGAAGTGGTGCTGTGGCTCAAGTGATAGAGTAGCCTTGAGCAAAAAAGAAGCTCAGGTACAGTGCCCAGGCCCTGAGTTCAAGCCACAGAACTGGTAAACACCGCACACACACACACATACACACACACATACACACATCCTACTTTGGTCTCATTGTGTGTAAAAAGCCTAGAGACCTTTATAATTATTATGTCCTGGTATATTTTAGATCTAGCTTCCTCATATGAGAGAAAACATGACTTGAGCTCATTTTTAGAGCACACCATGAGCTTTAGATTTTAATAGAATAGAGGAATAACTGGGGCAGAAGGGAGAGAGGCATGCCTAATTATCAAATAGTGCTGGGCAAAGTATAGCTTGGCTAATTAAAAATACAGTGGTTCTAGAGAATTAGTACTAACATCACTAGAGGGGAGCAATCTGGTTCCCATGCAATGGTACCCCTTCCTGCCCCAGGGTGCAGCCTCCTTATTATAAGCAGTTGCCCTCATTTGAGGACAGTCTATTCCACTGTTGTGGCTCTGCTGGTCTTTCTGTTGGGGATAGATATTGTTGATCATTCCTGGACCCTAAGGTGTTTGAAAAGGAGGAGAGACAAGAGTAAAGGTTACAGGTGTAAAATGGAGGAAGAAAGGGATGTCAAGCTTTGCTATTGCTTTTAGTTACTAAATAGGCCCAAGTAAGGAGTCAGTAGCTCTTGTTAACAACAACAATTAAAAATATGTTTCCCCCATATTTAGGAAAGACAATTTCAAGTAGCTGTCATGGAAAGAGGGGAAATCATTGGAAATATAAATCAAACTAGGACAGAGAATAGGATACAGAGTCTCTGTTCCATAGTACCCAGCACATACTCGTGTGACAAAAGAATATACATCAAAATAAAGACAAACAAGGCCTCCAAAACAGAACTCACACCAATATTTCTCAAACTCTTCAATGAAATTGAAAGAGAACGTTCACTGCCAGACACATTCTATGAAGCCAGTATAACCCTCATCCCAAAACCAGGCAGGGACTCATCACAGAAAGAGGACTTATAGACAGATTTCCCTGATGAACATAGACACAAAAATCCTCAACAAAATTCTGGCCAATCGACTTCAACAGGTCATCAAAAAAATCATACACCACGATCAAACTGGATTCATCCCAGGGATGCAAAGTTGGTTTAATATACGCAAGTCAATTAATGTAATCCACCACATCAACTGGAGCAAGGTAAAGAACCACATGGTTTTATCTCTGGATGCGGAAAAAGTGTTCGATACAATCCAGCACCTATTTATGCTAAAAGCCCTGGAAAAACTGAGATTCCAGAAAACATTCCTGAATATAATCAAGGCAGTCTATGACAAACCAACAGCAAGTATAACTCTAAATGGTGAAAAACTAAAGCCATTCCCTTTAAAATCAGGAACAAGGCAGGCATGTCCACTCTCGCCCCTGCTCTTCAACATACTACTACAATTCCTAGCCAGAGAAATTAGGCAAGAAGAAAATATAAAGGGGATCCAAATAGGAAAAGATGAAGTTAAACTTTCTCTTTTCGCAGATGACATGATCCTATACCTAAAGAACCCCATAGACTCTACCCCCAAGCAACTAGAGCTAATCCAAAACTTTGGCAAAGTTGCAGGATATAAAATAAACCCTCAAAAATCAACGGCCTTTCTCTATGCTAACGACCCGAAGACCGAGAATGAAATCAGGAAAGCAACTCCTTTTGCAATAGCCCCCAAAAACATAAAATACCTAGGTAGGAATAACCTTAACCAAAGAAGTGAAAGACCTCTTTGAGGAGAACTTTAAAACCTTGAAAAACGAAATTAAGTCAGAACTAAGTAAATGGAAAAACCTCCCATGCTCCTGGATTGGGAGGATTAATATAATCAAAATGGCAATATTGCCAAAGGCTGTCTACAAATTCAATGCAATACCCATTAATATCCCAACACCATTTTTTAATGAAATAGACGAAGCAATCCAGAAACTCATATGGAATAATAAAAGACCTAGAATAGCAAAAACAATCCTAAGCATAAAGAACAGTGCTTGAGGAATTACAATACCCAACTTCCAGCTGTATTATAAAGCTATAGTAATAAAAACAGGTTGGTATTGGCACCGGAACAGGCCTGAAGACCAATGGAACAGAATTGAAGACCCAGAAATGGACCCACAGAACTACGCCTACTTAATCTTTGATAAAGGAGCTAAAACAATAGTTTGGAAGAAAGATAGCCTCTTTAACAAATGGTGCTGGCAAAACTGGCTCAACACATGCAACAAACTAAAACTAGATCCTTATATATCACCCTGTACCAAAATCAATTCCAAATGGATTAATGGCCTCGAAATCAAAACAGACACCCTGAAAACACTAAAGGAAGGAGTAGGAGAAACACTTGGGCTCCTTGGCACAGGACGGAACTTCCTTAACAAAGACCCAGAAAGGCTACAAATCAAAGAAAGGTTGGACAAATGGGGCTGCATCAAACTGCAGAGCTTCTGCAGGGCAAAGGACATAGCTCGCAAGATAAACAGAAAGCTCACAGACTAGAAGAAGATCTTTACCGGCCATTCAGTGGACAAAGGCCTCATATCTAAAATATATGCAGAACTAAAAAAATTACCTTCCTCCAAAACAAAACCACAAAGAACCAATAGCCCCCTCATCAAGTGGGCTAAAGACTTACAAAGAGACTTCTCTGATGAGGAAATGAGAATGGCCAAGAGACATATGAAAAAGTGCTCTACATCACTGGCCATAAAAGAAATGCAAATCAAAACAACATTGAGATTCCATCTCACCCCAGTAAGAATGTCATATATCAAGAAAACTAACAATAACAATTGTTGGAGGGGATATGGCCAAAAGGGAACCCTACTTCATTGTTGGTGGGAATGTAAACTGGTTCAGCTACTCTGGCAAGCAGTATGGAGATTCCTCAGAAGGCTAAATATAGAACTCCCCTATGACCCAGCAACCCCACTTTTGGGTATCTAGCCAAAAAACCACAAACAAAATCTAAGTAAAGCCACCAGCACAACAATGTTCATGGCAGCGCAATTTGTCATAGCTAGAATCTGGAACCAACCCAGCTGCCCCTCAGTAGATGAATGGATCAGGAAAAAGTGGTACATATACACAATGGAATTTTATGCCTCTATCAGAAAGAATGACATTGTCCCATTTGTAAGGAAATGGAAGGACTTGGAAAAAATTATACTAAGTGAAGTGAGCCAGACCCAAAGAAACATAGACTCTATGGTCTCCCTTATTGGGAATAATTAGCACAGGTTTAGGCAAGTCACAGCAGAAGATCACAAGAGCCCAATAGCTATACCCTTATGATCGCATAAGATGATGCTAAGTGAAATGAATTCCATGTTATGGAAACGATTCTTTTTTTGGCCAGTCCTGGGGCATGGACTCAGGGTCTGAGCATTGCCCTGGCCTCCTTTTGCTCAAGGCTAGCCCTCTGTCGCTTGAGCCACAGCGCCACTTCTGGCCATTTTCTGTATATGTGTTGCTGGGGAATTGTACCCAAGCACTCTTGCCACTAGGCCATATCCCCAGCCCCTGGAAACGATTCTTATATCACAGTTGTAACTACTTTCAACGTCCCATGTGTATCTGTAGCTTTTACTATTGATGATGTTCTTGTATCACCTTCCTGTGGTTGTATCTACACTATCTCTGTAATCTTATCTGAGTATATTGGAAACCGTCTATACTGGTATTAGAACTAGGAAATTGAAAGGGAATACCAAAATCGAGAGACACAGGGTAAAAAAAGACAAACACCTACAGAAGCAATACTTGCAAAACTGTTTGGTGTAAGTGAACTGAACACCTGAGGGGGGAAGGGAAAGAGGGAGGCGGGAGGGGGGAATGAGGGATGAGGTAACAAACAGTACAAGAAATGTATCCAATGCCTAATGTATGAAACTATAACCTCCCTGTACATCAGTTTGATAATAAAAATTTGAAAAAAAATGAAAGACAAAGCAGTAAAACACAGTTGCCATTTCAAACTGTATTTTCCAGAAACATCATTTTTTTTTTATCTCAAACACCGAAAAATTAGCCATACTGCGAGACTCTTTGAGCCAACTTTTTAATATTGTTATTTAAAATTATGCCTGGTATTACTTGCTCATGCCTGTAATTCTAGCTACTCAGGAGGCTGAGATATGAGAATCCCAATTTGAAGCCAGCCTGAGCAGGAAAGTCTATGAGACTCATGTCTCCAAATAACCATCAAAATGCTAGAAGTAGAGCTGTGGCTCAAGTGTAGTAGAGCACTAGTCTTGAACATAAAACATCAGGAACAGTGCTCAGGCCCTAATTTCAAGCCCCAGGACCAGCACAAAAAAATTGCATGCATTTATAACATTCAACATGTTGCCTTGATACATATGTGCATATATTGTGGAATGGCTCAATCAAGCTAATCGACATATCCATTACTTCACTTTAGACAACTTAATGAGTTTCTAGACACATTGCAGATCAAATGTAAGCCTGGATATACTATCAAGCACTTTCTCACTAAACTAATCTACAACACCAGACCTCATTTCCTTAATGTCGCTGAGAAGATAAACTGTGACTCTTTCCTTGTATACTTATATATCTTAAGACCAAAGAAATAAATTAGTTCAGAAGCCTTTTGAATGGGATGAGGGAATATGTATTAAGACACTTAAGTGTCAATAAAATAGAAAAGCCACTTTCTCAAAAACAATGTCATCTTGTGCAGAAATATACAGTCCTATATATACTACATTGGGGGAGTGGGAATGTCTTTTTCTTTTTTTGGTTCAGCCTGGGGCTTGAACTGAGGGATGACTTGGCTAGTTCCTGACTCCTGTGTTCCAGGTAGTCCTGGGTCATGTTCCTAAGTACTTCTGACTGATTAACATCTGGCAACTGGGTATGGGAGAGCATAGTAGACTGGTTAAGAATAACCAGCCAGAAGCTGGGACTGCATTGGGGTGGTTAAGGATCAAGTGAAAGGCCATGGTAGATGTCTGAACTATAGCGTATGCATGGGAAACCCACTATAAATAGAAATAGCAGGTAATAGATATAAGCCCCTGTCCAGCTAGAAGAAAGACAGGTATGAACGTTAGATAGGCATGCTTATGAACTATTGTCTTTTGATCTCCCTGCTCTAGTTAGTTTTGAAAGGGTATGCACAAAGTGACTCCATTTAGGATCTGATACCACCCACTCTTAATACTCTCCATGATCCCTCATTGCCAGGACTAGCTTTGTCCTGGGGGTCTAGGTGCTTGTTGCTGGGATGGATTGTCCCAGTTGGCATTTTTGCTAGTAGCTGTGATGTCATGTCCCAGTTGGCTGGTGGCATGTCCCATGTTGGAGAGTCCTAGTGACAGTTTTTTGTTTTTTTTTTTTTTTTGCCACAAGACCCTTTTTATTTTCTATTGAAGCAAACAAGAAGATCAATAGAAATAATTTTTAAGCAGGTCTTACCTAGAACTTGTTAAGAAAAGAAGTTAAGTTTGACCAATAAGTACTTATTATTTAGCCCTCTGTAGCTCTGACTAAATGTTGCAGAGGATAAAATATGTAATGATAAAACTCAATAGTAGACATGTTGAGAGTTTTGAAACAGAAATTGATTAAACAATCTAGTTAATTTTCAACTGAATATAGCACGTTAGGACATTAGTTAAGATTGAAACATTGTCAGCTGTGTCCAAGGTGGCTTATGTACATAGGAAACAGACATTACACACATTTATTTGCACCCAAATCTGATAGCTTCTTTGTGGCTTGAGTTTAAAACTGCCCATTTTTGCTTTGGCCTGAGGAGCCAGTTAAGTATTGGTCACCTTAGAACTGCACACAGTTTGAGTTTAAAACTGTCTGTTTTTTTTGTTTTTTTGTTTTCTTTTGGCCCGGGGAGCCAGGTAAGTCTTGAGTACCAGAAAACCTTTGAAATAGTTTTGGTAAAGAGACACATTAGCATACATCTTGACCTTTGAACACTTGTTAGAAGGGTGGGAGTCCCATGAAAACCCACCCCATGGCCAGGATGGTGAATTTCTGGACAAGTCAAGATGGTAGGAAAACTTGGAGCTTCATTGAATAAGTAAGCAAGCAAGAAAGCAGACAAGCAGACAAAAAGTAGACAAGCAGAAAGGATGGTGTACACTCTAGCAGAATGTGGGTGCTCTGGAGGAGAGACAGACAATTTTAGCTAAGAGAATTGAAGCCCAGGAGAGCGCCTTTAAAAGGGAACCTGGAGGGGGTCCCTGGGACCCAGCCTGCTTCTCATTCTCAAAGGCACAAGCCAAAGGGCTGTTGGCTGAAAGGGGAGGAGACAGAAGAGACACAGACAGAGATAAGGATGAGCAAGGAGAGCATGGAAAACCTGGATATATAGAACCTCTGGCCATTTACCATTGCACTGGCAGAAATTGTTGCAATAAAAATAAGGCATTTTGGCTTTATGGGGTCTTTTAGAGGGAATCTGGTTAGGAGAGCTTGGAGAGGAGTCCCTGCAGATGTGGAAAGTAGGCCAAAAGGCATAGGGGGTCCCTCTGGTGTGGTGAGAGAGAGAAAGGAGAGAGAGAGAGAGAGAGAGAGAGAGAGAGAGAGAGAGAGAGAGAGAGAGAGAGAGAGAGAGAGAGAGAGAGAGACCAGTAGATGGGGGTCATTCACCAGACATAGACAGGAGGTGGTGTGGTAGATGCATAGCCAGTAATGGTAAAGGTAAGAAGTCTGAGGTGGGCTTCCCTTTGACTTTTGGCAATTTGAGTCCAAGGAGGGGGTGCCCAGGAGGCTAACTGACCAGAAACAGAAGCAGAAGGGATTCAGAGACTTCTTACAGTCTCCCCTCTTGGGTTTTGGCACCACATGTAAGGTTCACTGAAAGGAGACCTCCACGTGACTGTTCAGGCAGAGGAGAGTTTATTGTAAGAGCCAAACCCACTAGCCCCACACAAGATGGACACCAGATGGAGGTGTGCAGAGGGAAGGCAGGGGAACTAATCAAGGAGATTGATTATATAGGGAGAGGGCAGGGAGGAGGTGAGACCTCAGCAGAATGCAAATGTGACCTCAGAGCCTGGGAATGTCTCAGTCTGAAGGAAGCATGACCTGGGTGGGTGAGGACATGACCTCAGAGGAAGATGTGACCTCAGAGCCTGGGGGACTTCCCACTTCCCCCCAGGTGTGCCAGTTACCTGGGTTACAGATGCGGACAGGGATTTCTGGGAAGAAGCCTCAGATACATGGAGGGAAAACAAAGGGAAGGAGCCATTTTCCAGGTGCAGACCTAACAGTTCCTACAGTACCTATAGCTGAACATGCCCAGCTTCTGCTTATTAGCTGATAGGTTTCCTAAAAGTTTCACAGGTAAGATTGCTAGCACATTCTACTGAGGTCACTTCTCTGCTTCCCCCAATGAAGTCCTCATCTACATTGTAGTCCTCTTAGCACAGTCATAGTAACAGCACTTACTCCGTGTATTTGAATTTTCTATATTCTTGTAGGGTTCTCTTGTCATTAGCCTAACCCTCATTACTCTAATGCCTTGCTATTAATACTTATTTTTTATGTGAAACGTTTCTTATTCATATTACTGTGATTTCTGATTGGACCCAAACAGATATGCTAAACCTCTAGACCTGAGTTGGCCAGTGAGGCACTAAATATTTTATTAAATTTTGGACTCTGGGCATGATCAACTAAAAAAGCACCTTGCCTAGAAAGCATGACACCCTGATTTCAAAATCCTACTATTGCCAAAATATCCTTAAAAAATAAAAAAAAAAAACAACTGTAGGGTGGGGATGGGAGGAACAACTAGGAGAGAGGGAGGGAAGGGGTGACATTGTCCAAAAAGAAATGTACTCACTACCTGACTCAAAACTGTAACCTTTTTGTACATCACCTTAATAATAACAAAAAATAATTTTAAAGAAACAGAAGAGTCAAACTGTAAAAAAGTAGTAAAACATAAATTTACTATTTTAATCTGAAATGTACAGTTCAGCCATATTAAATATATTTTATCATACAACAAATTGAACAATTTTTCTTAGAAAATGAGAATTCTACACCCATTACATATTTCTGTTCACCCCTTCCTTAGCCCCTAGAATTATTTAATTTTAATTAGAAAACCTAGAGCAGTATATTTTATATTAAATAATTTGTTGCATGTAAAATATTTCATCAGTATTTTTAATTACATGCTGAAATGATATTGTGGATATAGGTTTGATAAATACATTATTAAAAATTTTTCTACATACACCCAAGATAGGTGCTAGGATTCAATGACATGTTGATCATAAGTCACTGACAAATAATAGGCACTCTATAGGTGCCTTCCCTCTCATTTAAAGTTAGATCCCTTTCATGCCAGCCCTGGGGCTTGAATTCAGGGTCTTGTCCTTAAGTTGTATTGCTCAAGGCTAGCACTCTACCAACTTGAGCCACTACTCCACTTTTGACTTTTTGGTGGCTTTTAATAGAAGATAAGAAGCTCATGGACTTTCCAGCCTGGGCTAGCTTCTAAGTATGATCCTCAGCTCTCATCCTCCTTTGTAGCTGGGATTACAGGCGTGAGCCACTAGCATCCAACTTAAAGTTAGAGCTTTTGTAAGGGTTGAGTCACAAGGAATCTATGAAGACACCTGTGCATGTGATTGGTGCTTAAGCTTACATAGCACCCCATACACAGGAGGAAATAGCCATAGCCTAACCAACAGAACCAAGGCCAAATTGCAAAATATGAAGTTTACAGTTAGTCTATTTAATCTTACCTCTAAACTTAGGAGGTCAAGGCGGATGACAGATGGGAAGACATGAGGTTCCTTTTTTACAGGGACCCAATATCTTTTGCCCCTATTCTACTTCTGCCAAGCAGCAGGAAGGAACCAGTAGTGTGGATACTTTCTGGTTGGAGCCACCTGCTTTCTCTCAGTTCATCCTCTCCTTGTCCTCCAGGGGGGACCTTAGTAGGGAGGTGAGTTCCTTGACCTCTGACAGACAGCAAATAGGGGTCAGGCCCATCTTCTCCATGAAACCAGGGGAGTGAGCGCCCTCAGAGAAACTGACTGGTGTGAAGTAAGACATACCAGAAATGTAAAATGCAAAGTAACTTTCTAAGGTTTAGTTCTCCTCTAAAAAATCCATTCCATTGATACTTTTATATGAATCCCATATAAAAACGGCAGTATGTTGGGTATATTGGGTTAATGTATTACAAACAAAAACTATTTTCACTTAAAAAAAAAAACTTTTTAATGAGATTACCAGAAAATTGTCAGTTACATTTGTGCCTTGAATTTAATGCATACAGAACAGCCCTATCCCCACCCCCTCATGTGGGTACACTCTTTTTCTTTTCTTTTTTTTGCTATGGCTGGTACTCTTAGTACTTGAACCACACTTTCAGTCTAGCATTTTGCTGCTTAATTGAAGAGTCTCGCTCATTTTTCTGTCCCAGCTGGCTTTAAACTTCAGTCCTCCAGCTCTCAGCCTTTTGAGAAGGTAGGATTACAAGTGTCAGCTATTAGCACGTGGCTTATACTGTTGTGCCAAGTCGTGAGACGACCACCAAGAAGACTCAGACGTTCCGAAATGCAAAAGCAAGGCAAGGCTTTATTCAAGCGAGCTGCAACTCGGGCCACGTCCTACCCACCGACACAGCGGAGGTTAGGAGGCAGCCCCGAGCTGTGATTACACAGGCCTTATAAAGGCAAAAAACAAAGTTACAATAATCAGGTGTTCAAGCAAGCAAGATTAGGACACAGGTACAAATCTGATTGGCTCAGGGCTCGAGGCACTCTGGGGGCAGTCAGAGTTAAGCATTCCCAGAGGTTAGAGTTCTAGACCGACTGGGCCCTAATGGGCTTGTCCTGTGTTTGCTCACAGGGCCTGCTTATCTCAGGTTCGCGTGGTAAAGTGGGGTTCGCGTGGTAAAGTGGGGCCTGACTTCAAAGTCTGGCACTTCAATACAACTTTCTTTAGTCTTTACTGATTTCCCCAACATTATGACTTCTTCCTCCTTTGAGCTTCCAAAGCTGATTGTCAAAATATTTGCAGAGGATATTTGCTAGCTTCTTGATTGCCTGTTATTTATCTCCTCCTTTTTGTAAACATCGCAATCTCCTTGCCAGAGAATACCTCCTGGTATGAGGCTTTGATGAGAACTAGTGAACACTTTCCGCTACACAAACTAGAATTTCTGAGCCAGCCTGGACGATGGCTATACCAGACTGACTTCTCCACTAGAACCTCCATTTTGCGTGGTCAGTTGGAGGTCCTGTTCTTAAAGCTGCAGCAGAGCTATACTCATTCTTCCCACCTAGTTACTTTTGCAGTAGTCTTAGATCTCTGTAGATTTCCTCAGTTGACTGGAGACCAATGGATTTTATTTTTTTAATATTCAGCATTAATTCTATGAGACACTGACAACTGTCCAATCACTCCCCTTTCCCTTCAGAGTAAGAGTCTGTTTCTGTTGTTTCAACCAAGAACCCTGATTATGACACCTATGTTGCTCTGCTATGTATGACATTTCACGCTAATGGATTCTAGGCTCTAGAACTGAAGCCAAACCTAAAGAGCAGACTTTATTTTGGGATACCCAAGAACCAACCAGATCCACAGATCTATGAACATAGACAGACGGGCCCTGTCATTAAGCTGAGTGCACACATCCTCTTCTTTACAGGGATGTCACTGTGTTCATGCAGGAACAGAGTATAATGGACTTCCTGAAGTTATGGATCTATAGAAAGCAGAAAATTTTAACCCCCTAATCTATGATCATTACCTTATATGACAGACTTTCCAATATGATTAGACTCCAATATGATAGAGATTTTCCAATATGTTGAGGACATAGCATTGTCCTGGATTATTTGAGTAGGACTAATGTGTTTACAAAAGTCCTTAAAAGTTGTCATTGGGAGGCTGCTGGTGCTTTATACTTGTAATCCTACAGCTTGGGCAGAAAAGTCTGTGAGATTCTATCTCAAAGAGAACTAGCAAAAATCTAGGCTAGAGGCATAGTTCAAGTGGTAGAGGACTAGCTGAGCAAGTAAGCCAAGTAAGTGCAAGGCCCTAATTTCAAACCCCAGTACCACCATAAAAAAGTGACCACCTTTTCTCAGCTTGATTAAAGAGAAATGATTATGGAAACCAGATTTAAAAGATGCTACAGCCGAGTGTAGGTGGCTGTTCCTGTGGTCCTAGCTACTGGGTAGGCTAAGATCTGAGGATCTTGGCTTGGAGCTAGTAGGATTAGCAAAGCCTGTGAAACTTTTGTCTCCAATTAAGCATCCAAAAGCCAGAAGTGAAACTGTGGCTTTAGTGCTAGAGCACTAGCCTTGAGTCAAAAAGCTAAAGGGCTTCAACAGAGACCCTGACCTCTCCCTCCCACCTCACCTCTTTTTTGTTTTTTCCTAGAACTGGAACAACCAAAAAAAGTGCTCTGTTCTGGAAAGACAAGGAATGTGGGCAGCTTCCACATGCTAAAAAAGGCAAGGAAACAGATTTTCCCGAGACTGTAAAGGAACACAGCCCTGCAGACACAGCCCTGCAGACACTTTGATTTGATTATTGGCCCAAAGAGACTTGTGACCTTCAGAACTGTATGTACATAATTATGCTGTTTAAAGACATTAGGTTTCTGATTATTTGTTATGGTAGCTAACAGAAAAGGAACACAAGGCCCCACTATTGATCTTAGGAGGACACCACTTTGATTGACAGTTCTTCTACCAAAGCTGTAGTCCTTGGAGAGTGAGGAGAGCTTCTGTATGAAAAGCATGTGCTACTAGCAAATGCTTCTTGCCACCAACTACAACTGAATCTTTAATTATCAACTATGTAGACAAAAATCTTTTAGGTAGAAGATATGAGGAAGTAGAAAGGAGCATTGTGAGGAATATAAATCAAGTGTGTACTTATGTACAAATTTTGTCAAAAAGGATCTAATGCAAGTTGAGAAGGAGTGACAGTAAAAATGAAGCTAATTCTATCAGCTGCTTGAGCACATAGATACGTGGACCTGTTCCATAAAGTGTTTAAAAATCCTGAATTTAGCTGAGTGGCTCATGCCTATAATCCTAGCTACTCAGGAGGGCTGAGATTTGAGGATTAAGCTTTTAAGCTAGCCTGAGTAGACAAATTCAAGAGTCCTATCTGTAACTAACCAACAAAAAAGCTGGAAGCATGGCTCAAGTGGTAGAGCACCAGCCCTGAGCAAAAAGGCTAAGTGACAGGCTCTTAGTTCAAGTCCCATTACCAGAAAAAAGAAAATTCTAGACTTACTCAGACTAGTCAGTTGCTGATAATGAGGATTTTGGAATCTTCAATAGAAGCAAATGAGACAGAACCTTTGGTCCACTAGTGTAAGAGTGTAAAACATACTGATGGGTGAAGAGGATCAAAAGACATTACATACACATCTATGAATATCACCCAATGAAACCCATTGAGCACTGCTTGACGAAGTAGGAAGGACAGAGGAAAGGAATGAGAAAATAGGAGAGGGGATGAAATTTGTTCAAAGTGAATGTGAGAAAAGTATTGTTTTATTTATTTCTTTGGAGGTCCTGGGGCTTGAACTCAGGGCTGAGTACTGTTCCTGAACTTTTGTGCTCAAGGATAGTACTCTACTACTTTGGGCCATAGCACCATTTCTGGCTTTTAAAAAAATTAATTGGAGATGAGAGTCTCAAGGATGTTCCTGCCCAGGCTGGTTTGAATTACAATCTTCAAACCTCAGCCTCCTGACTAGCTAGGATTACAGGTATGAGCCACCAACACAGGGCAAAAAAGCACCTTTTCTATCAAAGTAGGTTAGTAGGTTGCTTTCTTTCAGTCTGTTTTTTGAGAATAAAAGTTCCTGCTTTGTCCTGGTATCTTGGCCCTTGTTGATGACGTTTTAGTTACATCCTTTTCCTGCTGCATTTTAATTAAGACATCCTGTTAGAAAGCTCCTTGAATTTTCATTACATCCAATTAAAACATCCCTTTTCAGCTGCAGAGGGACAGGGACTGCTGGCTTAAGGATAAGGAGGGAGCAGCCTTCCACTCTCCTTGTGTGCTTCCTTATCAGATTTTTGACTGATGGAAAACCCTTCTGAAGAAGTAAATTTTGCCTTGTCCAGTTCCTTTCGAGTTGGGTGTCCTTATTCCCAACATCTGGAGCCATTTCTAACAGTGAACTGTGTGAATGTATGGAACTATCACACATACATATGTTAACATACATATGTTAATTCAAAAGTAAATAAAAATGTAAAATAATATTAAAAAAAGAATGGAAGACCTAGTAAGACAGCTAAAGGGGAAATAAAGGGCACCAGAGGATGAAAGGGAATTGAAACACTGCCAATGCCATGTCTAATACAGCCTCCGTTTCTGAATGTATGGTCTGGCCAGGAAATAATTTTAACAGTTACATTCAATGAAAATATCATTTAGGAATACAGTAGACCTTACTCCAAAGAAGTCATGTTGTCTCTTTTTCTTTCTTTGAGCTATGTAGCCCAGGCTGGCCTTGACCGCAGGACCCTCCTGTGCCATCAGACCCAGCTGTTTTTCTTCCTGTCTTGTCAGCTCTTAATTTAGCTTAACAGGTTTTGACTGCAAGATACTTTCCTTGCAGTTAAAGGAAGTTCTTGAGCAGATGGCAGTGAAGTATCTTAATTACCTTTGTCAAGGGTGAATCTTTGTTCTGGTTAGAATGATCTCAGCTGGGAGCACTTCTTTTACAAAATGAATTCATACAGTGGGCCTGGTGGCTCACACCTGCTGTGGTAACAGAAAGCTGAAGATCACAATTCCAAGCCAGACCAGGCAGGAAAGATCATAAAACCCTAGTCTCCAATGAAGCACCAAAAAAGCGGTATTGGAGCTAATCTCCAATGAAGCACCAAAAAAGCGGTATTGGAGCAGCAGCCGCGTGGTAGAGCACTAGCCTTGTGCAAAACAGCTTAGGGACAGCTCCCAAGCCCTGAATTCAAGCCCCAGGACCTGCACCAGGAAAAAAAAAAAAAAGAAAAAAGGAGTTTGTGTGTTTGATTTTTGCTGAGATTTTGGTGGTGTAAGGGGCTTCTTTTTCCAGTCAGGGGTCTAGGAAGACTTGAAAAAGAGATGATTCTAGACCTGTTCCCAAATTTTCGGGGGGAAGTTTTGAAACAAGAAAACGATATGAACATTCCATTTCAGAACTGTGCAAGTGAGATCCTGGCCCTCAAGAGTTTTTCACTCCTTAAACAGCTCATTGTCTGGACTGTGCTGCCAGAGGTAAGAATGATTGTTTTCAGACTGTTCCAGCATGGTGACCCCCGTGGTCACTGCTTCTGTGGCATCCGCCCTTAGAGGCATGGCTCACGGGACTTAGTGTAAACATCCAGACGCCCTGGCTTCCTCCGCAAGCCCCGGACCGCGCTTACCGGCGCCGGAGAACTCCATCGGACATCCAGGTTAGGGCGGCCCGTGTAACGCGCGCGGAGTCGCTGGTCCCCGGGAGTGTCCACGGGGTTGGGGGTGGGTGGGGAGGAAGGACGGTTGGAGGAATTCAGATCTCCTAAGACTCGTTTACCGCTGGAATATCTACTCAGGCACTTTGGACCGAGATCACGGAGATGTGACTGGCACTGGGCGCGGCTGGCGTTACGTTCCGGAACCTTCCTTGGGGCGGGGTGCGCGTCTCCCCAGGTGCCTTTCCCCTCCAACTGGCTCTCACTCCGCCAGGGCGAGGCGAGGCCCGGCCCGGCTCGGCTGTAGGGGGGAGGCGTGGCGCCAATCTTCCTGCTCCTGCCCGAGGCGACCGGCGGCCTAAGCACGCGCACCGCGTCCCCGGGCGTCCGCGCGCGCGGCTCCGGCACTCGGGCCTCGCTTCGTCGTGCGCGGGGGCGCCGCCTCCTCCCGCCGCGCTGCCCGGGGGCGGAGACTCGCGCCGCGGAGGCCGGGAACGCTGGGGCGCGCGGTGCCGAACGGGTCCAAAGGGGCTTGAGGCGGGCGGCGGCGGCGGCACAGCCACCGGGCTGGGCTGCGCGGCGCCGGGCGAGGGAGGTAAGTGAGTGGCGCCCGCCCCCCGGCTCTGCTCCGAGCCCCCGAGACTCCGGCGCGGGCCCCGGGAGCCTCCTCGGGCCGTGCGCGCCCTGCTTTTGCCCCTCGGCGCTGGAGGCCGGCTTCCCTCTTCCGCGCCCGAGCAGCCTGCGGCTACCGAGTCCCGGAGCGGCCCCCGCACCCCGGGAAGGTCAGGTGGGGACCATGCGTGGCCTTTTTGTTCGGAGCCTTGTCACCCGCGTCGGCATCCCTAGTCAACAGCGTGCGGTGCAACCAAAGTCCTATGAGTTCCTGTTGTGCGGCGAGGCTGGCGCGAGGGAGGCTCCCATGGCTTTCCCTCCGTCCCGCCCGGGAGCTCTGGGGCCCCCGGTGCCCTCGTTGCCGCGGTCCGTCGAGCCAGGTGGCCCAGAGTTTGGCTCCGGTTCGGGGCGCGCTGCCGGAGCCGGTTCTCGGGGATGCTCCGGATCCACCAGTGTGCCCCGGCGCACCATCGTGGCCAGTGGGGAGCAGCCGCGGGGAGCAACTTTTGCTCTGCAAACCGTCTTCAAGGTGTTTAGAGTCGATTTAATATTTAAATGTTTTAAACTAACGCAAAAATGGAAAACAAATTTGAGCGGAATGTAGGAACCATCCGTGCCATTTGGAGTGTCACGTTGTGCTAGCCATCATTAGATGTGTGTCCAGGTCTGCAAAACCAAACTTGTGTGACTTTCACGGTTGAGGTTTCCTTTGTCTGATTTGGGGTCTGCAGGCCCTACAATTATGCAAATGTTGAGAAGCATTCCTAGAGATGGATTATTAAGACATTCGAAAGTTTAATGAAATATTTAGTAGTGCTAGGATGAACTCCGATTGGCTCAAATTTAGATGGTTTAGTATTTCAGCTTTTTTTTTTCCTGCGGGGATGGTGGGGGGGAGGATAATGTCACGAGACCTAGGGAGCAGTACAATCCCCTGTAAGGCAGTCCTTGTGGGTCTTCTAAGACCTTCTAGATTCTTCTAAGCGTATTACAAAAACTTAGGTAAGCTCCTGGTGTTGGCTAATTTTCCTTCCTTAGTACATAGAAACAGCCTGGGTGCTTTGCTGTTCTGAGGTTTTTGCTTGAGCCACAGCTCTACTTAAGTAGGCTTTTTTGGTGTGTCTCACAGGACTTTCCTTCCTGGCTTCACACTTGTCTTCAGAGCTCAGCCTCCTGAAGTAGCTAGAATTACAGGTGTCAGCCACCATCGCCTGGACAGACATTTACTTTTTAAGGTGTTACTGGACAAAAGGAAAGTGAATTCTTAGAATATTTATATAAGAGAGAAAAAAAAGTTTTCTAAGACCTCTATTTTGTCATTCTGTTGGAGAGGTTATCACAATCTTCACAGTCAAAACAAGTTTGGAGTTGGGAAATGTGGCTCAGCAGTAAGGCCCGGAGTTCTGACTTGGACACAAAAATGAAAGAAGTGAAAGTGATAAGGAGGGACGTGAGGGATTCCACTTGCCACAACCTGGCTATTAGATGCTGAGTGCATCTGCTTTCTGACTCCTGGCTACAGGTCTGGTTAATGGTGGGAGGGAAAGATTTTGCATTTCTTTCTTCCCCTGTAAATATGTGAGATTCAGTGGTACCTGCATATCCCTGTATTCATGTGGCCAACTCTCCTGGCAGTGAGGGGCTGTGAAACTGCTAGCTGCTTTCTGCCTCAGAGGCCCCAGAGGCAGATGGGGATAATGCAACTACCCAGCATCTTTGAGCAGGTCCTGCTGAACACCAAGCTGGGAATTTCAAACTGGCTTGGCCCGGACAGACCAGCCCTGATTCTTCAGGGGTTCTCAGAGTCCTGGGGTAGCAAGGGAAAGGAAAGAAAAATGAGATGTCTGTGTCTTTGACTATAATTCTGTTGCATTATTACTTTATTTTGAGGATAAGTTGCCATGTGAAAAGATGTATTTCCTTTAAGACCTAGCAGAAGCAATAACATCCATAATTTTATTAAAAACAATTCTTTTTTGGAAGATAAAACTTAAAAAACATTTTTATAAACATCTTAATATGCTTTTTCCTTAGTCTTAGAAAAGTGTGGGTGTTATTTCACTTGCCTCCAAAAAATGTTCTTAAAGATCTTGATCATTTTGTTTTCTTGACTTGTCGTTACTAATGATATTAGGTTCAAAGAAAGGCCAAACCTTTCCTAAATCCCTAGAGAGCCTTTTGTTGGGCTTCACAAATTTCTCCCTTTCTAAGATATTTACATCTTCATTTTATTCTTCTATAAAACTCTTACAGGTTGTATTAATAGAACTTCTCAGTAAAATTTAGGATATTAACTAGTACATGACCAGACTATGTTAAGCACTGTATTATAGAATTAAAGTGACTTGTAATTTGCTGTGGTATCCAAACATTTTTTATTAGTCTCATTAGTTAAAGCTAGCAATCTTTTGTGTTTGTTGTTTAATTACACATTAACTATAAACATGTGCTAATTATGGTTATATTGTATGCCAAATTTACACAAGATAAAACTTTTTTAGGGATGGATTCATTGTTAGTGGGAGTGGAGTTAAAACTATTCTTTATGTTTCTTTTAATTTTGAGTATTTTGGGGCCATTCTTTGTCAGGTCTGATGACATCATAGTTTCTACTTTGTGCTTTGGCTAATTGCAGAGCTGACTCAGTATTAAGCTGTGCTTTGCCAGCTGTGGTTCTGTCCTATCTTATTAGTATAACTTAAATTTGTGCTTCTTATGTGAATCTTAAACACTCCCTGTTTTTTGTAAGGTTTAGCTTATTCATCCATATGCAGCACTGAGCATGTGCCAGCTAGATTAGTTGTATTGTGTGGAAGGTAAAGGAAGGGAAATGGGTGGCTTTCCTGCTTCCTCTCCCTCATGGCTTAGTAGTTTATGCCCGCAAACCCTTGAGAGAGGTATAGGGAGGATACAGTGTCAGTTTCCACTTGCATCAGTAGTGTTAGTATGTTATTATAGTACAATGTAACTAACATGAAATAACACCATAGGAAATATTTCATATAATTTTAACTGATTATGTTATACTAGGAACTGTGTGGTTTCTACCCTCTATCCTCTTTTTTTTTTTTTTAACACCGATCCTGGGACTCAAACTCTAGGATTGTGAACTGTCCTTGAGCTCTTATTTTGCTCAAGGCTAGTGCCGTACCACCTGAGCCACAGTGCCACTTCCAGCTTTTTCTGTGATTAATTGGAAATAAGAGTATCACTGACTTTTCTGCCCAGGCTGGCTTCAAACTGAGATCCTCAAATCTTAGCCTCCTGAGTAGCTAGGATTATGGGTGTGAGCCACCAGTGCCTGACCTCTTTTTTGTTTTATGCCATTCCTGGGGCTTGAACTCAGTGCCTGAGTGTTGTCCTTAGCTTTTTTGTTCAAGGCTAGTGCTTTACCACTCGAGGCACAATTCTATTTGTTTGTTTTGGTTGATTGGAAATAATAGTCTCATTCCTGCACAGGCTGGCTTTGGACCTTGATTCTTAGATCTCAGTCTTTTGAGCCACAAGGGCCCAGCTAGTTTGAATCTTCTGTTGAGATAAGTATAAATGTACATTTTGGGTTTTTCTTCTCCAGTATGGTGGAATTATCTTCTATATACCTCGGATGCAAGCACCCTGTGGTCTAATAATTCTTCAGCCTCAAATAATTCTTTAGCCAGATGATGGAGGCTCACCCTTGTAATCCTAGCTACTCAGGCTGAGATCTGAGGATTCCAGTTCAGAGCCAACTTGGGCAGGAAAGTCTGAAACTTTCTCCAATTAACCACAGGAAGTGGAGCTGTGGTAGAGTGCTAGCCTTGAACAAAAAAGCCCAGGGACAGTGCACAGGCCCTGAGTTCAAGCCCTAGGACTGTTGCATACATAAAAAAAACAACAACAAACCCACAACCTCTTTTCATGTGATCCCCATAAGATCTCTCCTTATTTTCACTTGAGTGCATGAGACTGAAAAGATGAAATAACCCAGGTGCTGTGGCTTAAGCCTGTAATCATAGCTATGTGGGAGAGTTTAGAGGTTCAAAGCCCATCTGGGGTAGGAGTGGCTGAATGGGATAGTGCACACCTGATCATCTCAGAGACAGAAGCATAATGGCTGTCCCAGTAGCTTGCACCTGACATCTCAGCAGTGTGGAGAAAAATAGGAAGATCACTGTCACCAGCATGTCTGAGATAAAGTGAAATCCTAGCTGAAAAAAAATTAGCTAACACAAAAAGGGCTAGTGAAGTAGCCCAAATGGTAGAGTGCTTGCACTCTGGAAAGAGACATCAAGGTTGTCCGTACAGATGAGTGAACAGATGAGCCAGGAGATTTGGTAATGGATGAGTAGACGCCTCAGGTTCCCACTGAGAAGTGGGCCCACTCAGTTATCTGCTCAAAGTGCTTCCCTGTGTCTCTTGATGGTGGAGATCTTTCTTACCTACCTTTGTATTCCTACTGGCATTCTAGTATTCAAGAGGGGCATGCTTTGAATGAGACCAGCTTTTCTACTTTATGATGCCTACATTTGATACTGTGGTTTTCTTTTTCATGTAGTAAATGAGGAAGCTATATAATGCTTTGATACAATTTAGGAATGCTAAACTGTAGCTTCAAGATGTGCAGCACTTGCAATTTACTTTTTGGTGGTACTGAGAATTAACTCAAAACCTTTAACTCCACCATTTGAGCCACACCCTCAGTCATTTGGCTTTTAATCTATTTTTCAGGTAAGATGTCAAGCTTTTGCCCTGTCTGGCTTAAGACTATGATCCTCCTACATCTACCTCTGAATAGCTGAAATTACAGGCATATACTATTATGCCTGACTAAAATTGCATTTTGTCATTATTGTTTGGCATTTTAAAAAAATTAGATGCTTATTTAGAGAAAATGAGATCAAACAAGGAAAATATTCCTTCTCTTCCCTTCCATATTTATTCCCACTTGCGCCTTATTTAATCTGTATGTATCTTTCCTTCATCATGTTTTCTATGTGTTTTCCATGTACAGAGAAATATACTCATATATTGGGTATATTTAAAAATTGTTTTTCAGCAAAAACAAAATCATACCCTGTTATATATCACTACACTCTGTGCGTTGTATTGTCTGTTGCTCCATCACCAAAGGTCTCACTCTGAATCTGTGGGCTGATAGGTTCAGCTGGGTGGTTCCTCTCCACATGATGCTGGGACTACAGGATTTAGTAGATTTGGTAGGTGGGAGTTAAAGATGTTTCATGAGCTAAAGATGTTTCAGTTAAAAAAAATACTGCATTTCCAAATTGCCAAGAGGGACAGAATGTAAACAGTTTTGATAAATTTTAACAGTAATGATCAATTGATTTAGAAAAATAATTCTGAATTGTAATTGTCTAATTTTAGTGTGAGCAGAATGGGAGGTTCCTGATGACAGTTAATTCCTTGTTTACACTGTTCCTTCTGTACCAGGGAGAATCCAGTTGGATGCCCCTCTAATGAAAAGCAGTTAGCTTTGCCCAGGAGAAAAGAACTTTAGACTAGCAAGTTATTGTAAGTGGAGTCCATTTAGGTTACCCTTCATTTTGCAGAAACCTTGTTTCTTTGCAGAAACAGTGGTAGCACAGACAATAGTAGGTCAGGTTTAGGAAGAAATGTTTACTACTAAGCAGATGAAGCAGTGGGAGACAATAGTGGAATAAACCCATAAAGCCAGGAAAGAGCTAAGAAAATGGACAAAAGTTAAACCTCTAAGTGGTAAGAAAATGTACATATCTTTCCAGAGATAAACAACATATTTTCTCTGTCATGTTTCTCTGCTTAAAAATAAATGAGTGTGCCAGGTGCTGGTGGCTCAAGCCAGTAATCCTAGCTACTCAGGAGGCTGAGATCTGAGGATCACAGTTTGAAGCCAGCCCAGGCAGGAAAGTTTGTGAGACTCTTAATCTCCAATTACTCAAAAATCTAAAGTGGAGCTATGTCTCAAAGTGGTAAAGTGCTAGTCTTGAGCAAGATAGCTCAGGGACAGTGCCCAGGCCCCGATTTCAAGCCCTACAACCACCAATAGATAAATAAATGTGTCCAGAACCAAATGCACTAGTGTGCCTTGCCCAGCAGGGAAAGCTCAAGCAAATGGAGTAGGCCTCAAGCCTTCATCCACAAGGCCTGTTCTGGCTTTTACACACTGATGGCTGGGTATACCAAGCTGCTAATCTGTTACATCTGTTTTGGGACAGGGAATTTCTATTTTTAATACATACCAAGGCAATACTGATCCTACTGACTACACTTTGGGAACTGTTGAGCTGTGGGCTGGGGTCAGCTAGCTACCCTTTTCCTGTAAAGAGCCAGACAATATTTTAGGTTTTGCAGACTTTGTTGTCACAACTACTCAGCTCTGTAGCCCAATAGCCATAGACAGTATAGGGTCAGCCCCTATTTTGGGGTTCCACCTCTGTAGACTCAACTAACTTCTGAATTGCAACTAGAAAAAAAAAGTGATGCCAGGTGCTGGTGGCTTACACCTCTAATCCTAGCTTCTCAAGAGGCTGAGATCTGAGGACTACAGTTCAAAGCCAACCTGGGCAGGAAAGTTCATGAGACTCTTATCTCCAATTAACCACCAGAAAACTGGAAGTAGTGCTATGGTTCAAAGTGGTAGAGTTCTAGCCTTGAGCAAAAAGAGCTCAAGGACAACACCCAGGCCCTGAGTTCAAGCACTACAACAACAACAAAAAGTTACTTCTTTTCTAAACATGTGAAGACTTCTTAAGTTGTCAGTTGTTAATCTATACAGCATAACAGGCATTTCCACAACATGAAATATTGTCAGTGGTCTAATGATTGAAGTCTAAGTAATATTTGCTTAGGTTATATTCAAATATGATTTCATTTTAAATAAGTGGTTTGAAAGTCCTTAGATTTTGTTATCCAAATGGGGTCCTGGAATAAGGAACAACTATATAAGTATATGATTATGGTCCCATTCCTCTAAAACTTTTTTTTTTAGAATTAAAACTTTTAGAATGAGTTGCTTTTTATATTTGTATGCACTAGGCTTTGAACTCAGGGCACTGTGCCTGCTAAGAAGGTATTCTACTGCTAAGCCATACCTTCAGCCCTTTTTTGCTCTGGTCAGTTTTGAGATAGGTCCTGCTTCCTGCCCAGATTCATGCCTGGACCATGACCCACCTATTTTAGGCTTCTATTGAAGGGAGGGTGGCAGACTTATGCTAATACACCCCACTTCTTTCTGTTGAGATGGAGTCTCTTAGACATTTCTGCCCAGGTTGGTCTGGAATCAACCTAGATTCTTTTGATGTTCCATGTAGCTAAAATTACAGATGTGAGCTATTGGTGTCTTTTTTTTTTTTTTAAGTCAGAGTATGAAGAATAGGCTGGCCTTGAACCCATAATCTAGTATGCTAGAACTGACTTGTGTAATTGATACGCCAAGCTTCAAGTCTTCATTTGCTGTGCTTTTCACCTATCATGATTTTTTTTCAACTAGTAAGAAAAACATAACTGATAGCTTGTGGGTAATTGGCAAAATTTGGGCTACAGTGTGGGATTCTTGAATTAAAAGGAAAAATCAATACGTTTTGGCCAAGATTAAGGGGTGGCTGCCTTAAGAAAATTCTAGACGCAGGATGAAATAAGATGAAATTTAGCTCTCCTATTCATTTTCATTTATCTACTTCTCTTTTTAGTGTTTCTTCACCCAATAGTGAACATTCAGTCAGTCAGTCGGTCAGCCAGTCTCGTCTCTCTTGGAACTTGAAGTCTAGGCCTGCACACTGTTCCTAGCTCAAGGCTAGCACTCTATCACTTGAGCCACAGAGCTACTTTTGGTTTCCAATGGATAGTTGGAGATAAGCATCTCACTGACTTCCCTGCCTGGGCTGGCTTTGATTCCCAGATCTCAGCCTCCTGAGTAATTAGTATTACAGGCTTGAGCCACCAGCACCTGACATTCTTGTTTATTTTATTTTTATTATTTGTATTTACTTATGTTTTGAGACATAGTCTCACCCAGTAGTTCAGGCTGGCCTTGAATTTGTAATCCTTCTTCCTGAGTGCTGAGATGGTAAGCATACACAATCATGTCTGGCTGCATTTTTTTTCACTTTAAAAATTATCTTTAGGGCTGGGGATATAGCCTAGTGGCAAGAGTGCCTGCCTCGGATACACGAGGTCCTAGGTTCGATTCCCCAGCACCACATATACAGAAAACGGCCAGAAGCGGCACTGTGGCTCAAGTGGCGGAGTGCTAGCCTTGAGCGGGAAGAAGCCAGGGACAGTGCTCAGGCCCTGAGTCCAAGGCCCAGGACTGGCCAAAAAAAACAAAAAAAAAAAACAAAAAATTATCTTTAATTGTCCGAAAGGTTTGTTTTATTGATTGATTGATGCCTCTCATGGGCTTGAACTCAGGCCTAGGCACTGTCCCTGAGCTATCTTGTTCAAGTGTAGCACTCTTCCACTTGAACCACAGCTCTATTTCTTGCTTTTTTGGTAGTTAATTGGAGATAAGAGTCTTACATATTGGCTTAAAAAAAATTCCAGTCCTGGGGCTTGAACTCAGGGCCTGAGCACTGTCCCTGGCTTCTTTTTGCTCAAGGCCAGTACTTTACCACTTGAGCCACAGCGCCACTTCTGGCCTTTTCTATATATGTGGTGCTGAGGAATTGAACCCAGGGCTTCATGTATGTGAGGCAAGCACTCTATCACTAGGCCATATTCCCAGCCCTCAGGCTGGCTTTGAACCAGGAGTCTCAGATCATAGTCTCCTTAGCAGCTAGGATTACAGATTTGAGCCACCTGTGCCTGGCCTTACACGCTTATAAAGTTGTAGTTTCTACAAACTGTCATCTGCCCTAATTGGGGAAAATGTGTTAAAAATTAAGGTTTGAACAAAAACCAGCAGCCCTTCTGTATACCAGCAACACACAAGCAGAAAAGGCAATTATGGAAAAATACCATTCGCAATAGCTAAGAAAAGAATAAGATACCTAGGGATTAACCTACCCAAAGATGTGAAAGATCTATGTAATGAAAACTATAAAAATCTAAACAGAGAAATCAAAGAGGACACCAGGAAATGGAAAGACCTCCCATGTTCATGGGTAGGCAGAATCAATATAGTGAAAAATGGCCATATTGCCAAAGATGTTAAACAAATTCAATGTAAGACCCATCAAAGTCCCAACTACATTCTTCACTAAAATAGAGAAAACAACCCAAAAATTCATATAGAGCAACAAAAGACCTAGAATAGCCAAAGCAAATCTAGGCAAAAGAAGCATCACACAGGAGGTATCACAATGCCAGACTTCAAGCTCTATTACAGAGCCATCACAATAAAAACAGCCTGGTACTAGCACAGAAACAGACCTGAAGATCAATGGAATAGGGTAGAAGACCTGGAAATAAATTCGCATACTTAGCTGATATTTGACAAAGGAGCTAAATACATACAATGGAAAAAAATAGCCTCTTCAACTATTGGTGCTGGGAAAACTGGGCAGCCACATGCAGAAAACTCAGAGTGGACCCTAGCCTATCACCATACACTAAGATCAACTCAAAATGGAGTAAAGACCTCAACATCAGACCTGAAACTACTGAAGGACAGAGTAGGAGGGACACTAGAACGTATAGGCACTAGAACGTATAGAGTCCCAGGGGCACAACAGATAGGGGAGAGATTGACAAATGGGACTACCTCAAAATAAAAAGTTTCTGCACAGCTAAAGACATAGCCATTGAACTAGAAAGACAGACAAACATATGGGAAAAGATCTTCACCAGAAAAGCAACAAAGGCCTAATATTTGTCATCTACAGGGAACTCAAGAAACTAACCCCTTCCAAACACAGTAAACCGATTATTAAATGGGCAAGGGAGCTAAAGAGAGACTTCACAGAAGAGAGAAAAATGGCAAAGAAACATATGAGGAAATGTTCAACATCCCTGGCAGTGAAAGAAATGCAAAAAGAAACAACCCTGAAATACCACCTCATCCCAGTTAGAATGGTCTGTACTTTGAACTCAGGCAACAAGTGCTGGAGGGGATGTGGAGAAAAAGGAACCCTTCTCCACTGCTGGTGGGAGTGTAAACTAGTACAACCACTCTGGAGAACAGTATGGAGGTTCCTCAAAAAACTCAGCACAGACATACCCTATGACCCAGTCATACCACTCCTAGTCATCTATCCAGAACAACAGGATCCAGGATACCACAAGGACACGTTCATATCCATGTTTACTGCAGCACAATTCACAGTAAACAAGATATGGAAACAACACAGATGCCCAACTACAGATGAATGGATCCAAAAAATGTGGTACCCATACACAGTGGAATTCTACACAGCAATTAGAAATGATAAAATAATGGCATCCGCAGGGAAATGGACATATCTTTTCTTTTTAAAATGGACAAATCTTGAACAAATAACGTTGAGCCAGACAAGCCTAGAACACAGAGAACAAAGGTACACGGTCTCCCTGATAGGTGGATGTTAGGGGGGAAAGGAAAAACAAAATTAAAAAGCAGAGATCGTGTCTGTAAAATAAACATCTTTTCAAATGGTATTTCTACATGTTTTGATCAGTGACTTTATACCATGTCCCTAAAACCAAACAATTACTAAATAAGCATAAAAATGTCTAGGATAGTCCTAGCAGAAGACCACAATAGCTCAACAGCTATGTACATATGATTATATAAGATGAGGCTAAGCAAAATGAACTCCAAGATATGCAAACAAGAGGATTTTTTTTTTTTAGTAGAGCTATGGCTCAAAGGGGTAGAGCACCAGCTTTATTTTATTTTATTTTATTTTATTTTATTTTTTTGCCAGTCCTGGTCCTTGGACTCAGGGCCTGAGCACTGTCCCTGGCTTCTTTTTGTTCAAGGCTAGCATTCTGCCACTTGAGTCACACGGCGCCACTTCTGGCCATTTTATATATATGTGGTGCTGGAGAATCATACCCAGGGCTTCATGTATACAAGGCAAGCACTTTTGCCACTAGGCCATATTCCCAGCCCCAAGAAGATATTTTTTATTATCTTTAATGTACTATGTGAACTCCCTATGGCTTATCCTCTGTTACTGTATATGATTCTGGTACACTGGGTATTGTATATATACGTTTATCTGAACTAGGAAAGGGAAAGGGAACATCAGAAGGGTGAGACAAAGAATAAAGGGTGAATCAATGCAATAGCGATACTCATAAGACAATATATTGAAAAGGAACTGTAGTGCAGGCTGGGAGGGAGGGAAGGTAAGAGAAAAATGAGGGAGAGTATAACAAGAAATGTACTCACTACCTAACTATGTAACTGTAAACCCTCTGTACATCACCTTGACAATAAAATTTTAAAAATTTAAATTTTAAGAAATAAATAAAAATTAGGGTTTGAGGAAATGAAGGAGTGATTATGTACTTGCTAAGTTTGTAAGTCAGTTTGACAGGTGACTGGACTTGATCACTTAATCTTCATGGCTCAGAGGAGGAGGTCAACAAGCATTCTATAAAGGGCCAAATAGTAAATATTTAAACCTCATAAGAATCCTATGCGTTGATATGTCTGTTTTAACTTCTTTGTAGCCAGAAAGCTTCTCTAAGAGACACTATAGAAGGCATGGGTGGCTGTGCCAGTAAAACTTTCATTTATAAAAAATGTGCAGTTAGGCTGGGGATATGACCTAGTGATAGTGAGTGCTTGCCTCACATACATGAAGCCCTGGGTTTGATTCCTCAGTACCACATATATAGAAAAGGCCAGATGTGGTGCTGTGGCTCAAGTGGTAGAGTGCTAGCTTTGAGCAAAAAGAAGCCAGGGACAGTGCTCAGGCCCTGAGTTCAAGCCCCAGGACTGGCAAAAAAAAAAAGTGCAATATGCTGACCTTCAACTTAGTGACAAGATAGAATTTGTTTGAACTGTCAAAAAAAAACAATGTGGTGGCTAAACCCTTGCTTGCTGCATAGGGTGTGGTAGGGCGTGTTAGTTCATTGCAGTGACTTTTGAACTTTCTGCTGAGCAGCTCAGCTCTTCCTGTTGAGAGTGGACAGATATGTGTGGTCCCCCACAGTGTTGAGAGAAGTTAGGTTGTTTCTGGAGACCTTGGCCTTCCAAGTTCATCTGGTTTTCTGATGGCTCCTTGTATATTTAGCTGTATGATCAAAAGTGATGTATGAAAGTATTTAACAAGCTCAAGGGGCTGATGTATTTGACAAGGTTGTCTATTTTTTATATTACTTTATTAGGTTTTCTATTTTCATGTGCCCCACCCCCCAATTGCTGGGAAGCTAATCCAGATCCTTATACATACTAAGCACGTACTCTGCCACTGACCTTTATAACCTCCAGACACATTTGTATCCTCTCAGACTTTTTTCTTATAGCAAGCAATACTTTTAACCAGTGTATTCAGTTTTGTCTAAAGCCAGTAGATAGGAATCTGCAGTTTTCTTATGACTTTTAACACAAAAATCTCTAACCTTCATATTTGGGTTTTGTAGATTCAGATGGTCTAGGGTGATCAGTTTTCTCAGTAGGTCAGCTGTTCCTAATCAGACACAAGACAAACCGTATTCTGAAGCCTAAACTAAAATACACATTAAAATATCTTTTCCATTCAGTTCCTTCCCTACCCTTCATCTTAGACCCAGTTCATATAAGTTCTAAAGTGGGTGAAAGAGAGTGCTTGAAGAATTGGACTGTTTAAATGTGGCTTTGGCCACATTCTGCTCCCTTCTCTCCTGTCTTTATCAGTCTTGGCCATCCATCATCAGCTGGTGATGCAGGGCATCGAAGGCTGAAAGTCTCAGTGTTTGCCCTTCTATCTCATGGGTGCTTTCTTGCCTGGCCACCCCTACTCCATTTCAGGAACCTGAGGTACCCCCCTGATGTTGCTGTGTGGGCAGCCTGACACTGGGTCTCAGTGAGGGGCTCATTCCGACAGCTGTTTTCCACCAGGCTATGTCTGGGACACCCACTGCTCCATATGGTGGTCATCTCTGCTGCTCTTGTGGATGGCAGTCACAGGAGAGCAGGTGAGGAATGCTGTACTGTAGGATGGTTGTAGAACAAAGACCTTCACTTTCCCTCCTAAGGTAGAAAAAAGGTTGAATCTATAAGTAATCTGATCTACCTCTCTCTATAGTAATAACAGTAGCAGTCAACATTCACTTAGCAGTTAATACATGTCATGCAATCCAAACACTTCTGGCATCTAGATTCATCTATTTTTCATTGTAACCGTGAGCGAGTCAGTGAGGCCAGGGTAGACCTGGCCATACTGAACTGCCTGCTGCTAGCACTACACCTGATGCTTGGGAGTTGCTCGGTGAATTTTTAGTGTCAGGCTAAAGGAAGGAGGTTGTTAGTGTTCATCCATAGGCTTCTTTTGAGGTTGAGTCTGTTTCCTGTATTCAGACTTAAGGCACACCTACCAACTGACATTTCTGCTAGAATATAAAAAATTTTGCAAGCTCCACCTAAAAAATACATTGTTAGGGAAGTTAGTGTATGAAAGAAGTAGCTACTCAAAGCACTAGGTAAAAATTCAGTAAGGTGTGGCTAGCCTTTCAGAGAGGGAAGAGTATTGTTTTCCCATTTCCTTGTTCCTTATTGCAAAAAGGAATTAACAGTGGATGAACACGTGTGTGTGTGTGTGTGTGTGTGTGTGCATGCGTGCATGCGTGTGCTGGAGATCAAACTCTTAGGTGTCACTAAGCTAAGCTATGCCACTACCACTGGACAAATAATTTCAGTGTAAATATGAAACCAGATACAATGGCCTTCCTTATCTCCAGGAATTCAACAAGCTATAAGAATGTTTGAAAGACAGCCTTTCTGTAACAAAATGAAAAGAAGAATAAAAATTCTTCAAGTATGTTCTGATCAGATCTTGACGGGTTCACAGCAGGTGTCATTGCTAGAAGAGTTTCTGAAAGTCTCTTTGGGCATTTCATATTGTGAATAAGTGACTGTACATATAGGTGTCATCTCTTATTCACAGTGTTATATGCATTATGGCGTTTGTGGCATGTTGTTGGAAACCTCTTGAAAACCAAGAGAACTCTGACTGTCCCTAGTAGGAGATTGGTTAATGAAATCCTAATACAGTGATGCTCTCTATTTAGCCTTTTAACAAAATGGAGCAAACTATAATGTGCTTCCAGGAAAAGGGCAGTGAGATGTGTTAGTAGATTGGCATTCATGTAGAGGCATAAAGAGTGTGATCTTGTTTGGATTGAAACTAAGTACACTTCAGCTTATATATGCATCAAAAAGCATCTAGAGTGACATCTGGGAGCCTTGAGAATGGTGACTACACTTTTGAATCACGGAGAGCTGTGCTTCACCATAAAGCCATTAAATTAGGCATGCCGGGGTGGGGCGGATTCTGCTGTCTTAAGATATGCCAGGTGTACTTGCTGTTTGATGACACTGGCACTGGATTCAGCTGTAAGAAAACACTCCCTTTTTGTTGGGAGTGGTACTTTTATACTTTGAGGAAGGAGAGGTAGTTTTATACTTTACTGTGTGTAGTACTCATTCCTATTTGGGGTGTGTGTGTGTGTGTGTGTGTGTGTGTGTGTGTGTGTGTGTGTGTGTGAAGCTGGTGTCTCAGAACTCTAAGTCTAGCTACTCAGAAGGCTGAGATGTGAGGATTGTGGTTAGAAGCCAGTCCTGACAGGCAAGTCAAGTCCATGGGACTCTTACCTCCAGTGAACCAGGAAAGGTCAAAAGTGGAACTATGGCTCAAGTGGTAGAGTACTAACTTTGAGCACAAAAGCTCAGGGACAGTGCTAAGGCCCAGTGTTCAAGGCCCAGGACTAGCAAGATAAAAAATAAAACCTTAAGAGAGTGAGGGGAAATAAAGACTTGTGATTCAAATCAGATATGATAGGGCAATGGAAACATTTTCAGATGACAGGTATAACTTTCTAAAATTGCAGTTTTGTTATTTTTTAGCATTCCTTTAGAATATACAGTGTTGACATTAGCAATAACTCAATTAAAGGCGCCTGTGTGTGTGTGGGGGGGGGGGGGTGCCTTTCCTCTTGAGAACAGAGCTGCAGATGAAGCCGTAAGTGGTCAGTGCACCCAGGAATCTATCCATGGTCATGCAGGGGCTTTATTGTAGATGATTTTATTTACCTCAGGTCCCTTGCTAGCAGCTAACAGAAGGAAGCTGCCTTTGATGACATGTTAAACTCTAGTATGAGAATCAACTCTGTATATCTCTTATAGGTGAATCTTGGCCTCTCCTTCCCCTTCCTTTCCCCCTTCCCTTCCCCCACCTCCTACACCTTCCTCTTCTGCTTTCCCTTCTTCTTCCCTCATTCCCTCCTTTCCTTCATCTTCCCTTCCTCCATCCTCTTCCTTTCTCCCTCCTCTTCTCTGTCCTTCATTTTTTTCCATCCTCCTACCCTTTTCTCCTTCCTCCTCTTCCTTTTTCTCCTCTCCTTTAATTTTCCTTGTTCCTTCTCCATCCCCTCACACCTAAGTTAGAAAGCATTGTCTCTGCTTAGAGACCATTAATTACCTTGGCTCTCCTCACTCTGATAAGATTGCTTTATCTGGTTCAGCTAGAAAAAGTTGTTCATAAAGTCACTTTCCTTATTCATGGTGACTGGTGCTCCAATCCAGCCAGATCTGGTTTTGGGTCAAAGTCAGGGAACAAAATTGATCGACCCTAACTTCTAGCTGTATTCCCTGTGCACTCTTGCTCTCAGTGGGGCATGGTTCACCTTCACATTGCTGTGGAGCACATCACCCTACAGTTGCAGAAACATAGCCCCTAAGGTAAGAAATGCATGTGTGAGGGGCAGGTGCTCTTGTTTGACACAGCAGGGACTGGGTCACCTCCACCTTGAATCCTGAAATGGAACTGGACCCCACTCTCCTACCCTTTCATCTTTAGCCCAGTGCATACTTCCCATCCCTGTCCCTCTCACATTGTGAAAGAGATACTTAGGTCACCTGGGCAGTGAGATTGGGGGTGACCTATAGCCTAGGTTTCCTCCAATTTTGTCAGTTGGCTTAACACACACACACACACACACACACACACACACACACACACACACATACATCTCTAAAACCCTCACTTGTTAGGAATCATATAAAGACCTCTCCTGGCAGTTCTCAGGAAGGTATTCTTTTAAACATGGTATGGAAGCACTTAATATTTGCTATTGCTTACAGAATGATGAATCTTCAGACTTACTTCCTGTAGGTGAATAATGTAATTATTCCCTCATTACTGACTGGGACTCTGAAGCATAATATAAATGGTAGCTAGCCTGAGGTCTCAAGCTAGTATGTGAGCCCGTGCTGGGAAGTCTGCCACAGCTCCCAGCCACAGACCTGTGATGTGGCCACAAGCCACACTTTCTCATGTGTCAAGGGGCACAGGAGGGGCTGCCCTCCTGTGGGTGGTGGGGATGGATGGCCTGCTTTGGGAATGACAGTACTAGTTTGGAAGCTTTTGTTCTTGTTTTTTATTTGGCAGACCCCCAGCTCCGGTTTTGAGATGATGGGATTGGGAAACGGGCGTCGCAGCATGAAGTCTCCGCCCCTTGTTCTGGCTGCCCTGGTGGCTTGTGTGGTTGTCTTGGGCTTCAACTACTGGATTGCAAGCTCCCGGAGCATGGAACTCCAGGTATCTTGTTTATTTTGTGTATGTGGATGCCATCCAGTGTCTAACATTTCTGGGTGAGTGTCCCCGGAGCTTGCTGTATGTTGTCACCTAAATCATTGGGCCCAGAACACAAACTGTAGTGGAAGTTTAGGGCTGTGCATAACCCCCACTCTGGCTGGGCTCAGCTGTTCTCTCCAGTGCTGCCTCCTCAGTGTGAGACTGTTGAGAACTACTATCAAAACCACCCTCTCTGCTTCTCACTCGAGTATTTGGAGTTTGGTGAAATGGCTGGACATGCCCATTCTCAGTCCTTTACTTCACAGGAGACAGCTAAGAATGGAGCTGGCAGTGTGTTGGGATGTTGAGCATAAGGAAGTATATTTTGAAAGACGCTAGTCTTTATCATCATCACTTAATGACAATAATGATTTTAGCTTTCTCACATATTGTGTCAATCTTGGGTCAAGACCCTACGGAGCAATGACCTGCTGCTCTCTTCTTTACCAGACTTCAGCTCTTCTGAGACCTCTGATCCAGTAAGCCTTAATCCCCCAGTGTCAGTGTTTAGGTCCTTGGCCTGCCTGCAACAAGCATCTTAGTAAACCAGTGTAGTTGGAATTTCCCATAACTGATGGTCTTCCTGCTAGTCTCCTTTCGTTTTGCTTAGTGGTGAGTGTAGGCTTTGGCCTCAGTGTGGGGCTTTGTTAAGGGACCTTGGTTGAGCCATATCTAGGGATGTTTGACTTTGGCCCTCACACTGTGGTCTCCTTACAGACACGAGTCTTAGAGTTGGAAAACAGGGTTCGCAGGGCGGCCGCAGAGAGAGGTGCTGTGGAGTTGAAAAAGAACGAATTCCAGGGTGAGCTAGAGAAGCAGCGAGAGCAGCTAGACAAGATCCAGTCCAGCCACAACTTCCAGCTGGAAAGCGTCAACAGGGTCCACCAGGATGAGAAGGTAAGGCTGTTTTCCCTCACCGTTCCCTTCTGAATGACACTTTCTGCCTGCTTAGAATCCCGGGTTCAGAGTTAGAGACTTCGATGGAGTGTGTGTTGATTGAGCTTCATCTAGACTTTAAGTTCCTAGTCCGGCCTGTGAAACTGTTGCAGTGGTAATAAGGGGAGAAATGCAGAAGAACCAACGTGGCCCTGATTACTCTGCCTTTTGGCTTTACCTTTGCACTGTTATGCCAGGTGCTTGTATCTTAAAGATCAGTGTTTGTGTCTTAGTACTACCAAGAAAGTTAGGATGGTCTTCTTACTGTGTAGCTGAGGTGAGCCTCAAACTCCCAGCCTCCGTGCCTTAGCCTCCCAAGTAACTAAATTACAACTGTGGACCACTATGTCCAATTTCTGACTATTAAGTTTTTACGTAGATTTTACACAGATTTTACATAGATTAAAAAGAGGCCTCTAGCCAGGTGTGCTGCACATGTGTAATCCCAGCCCTGGGGAGGCTAAAGGAGTATTTCAAGTTGCAAGACAGCCTGGGCTACAGAGAGAGAGGGAGAGAGAGAGAGAAAGAGAGAGAGAGAGAGAGAGAGAGACCTGACAACTGAAGTATGTCCTTTCCTGAAAATTGCATTTTTCCCCTGAGATTAAGCTTTCCTTACTAAATTATATAGCTGATAAAAAGTGGAACTATCTTCTACTGGGAAGTATATCAGAGTCATAGCCATTTATTATTGAGGGCAGTTTGGTTTTACTGTTGTAAACACAGCTCCCTAAAGAATGTTTAATTTATTGAAAGGAGGTTGTATCCCTGTGTCTGTTATCTCAAATGTGGACTTAGTTTGAACTAGTTCCAGCATCTTGCCCCACAATGAGTCATTTATAGCTAAGGCTCCAGACTTTCCTTTCCTGCTTTATTCCTTTCCATCCTGCTTTATTCCTTTCCTCCTCCCTCCATTTTCTCCTTAAGGTTTTTTGAGTTTGTTTATTTCTATTGGTGTTTATTTGTACAAAACAGTGGGTTTCATTGTGACAGATTACACATGTGTATAATGTACTTTGGTCATATTCACCTCCGTTATCTCCCCCAACTTCCTTTGTAATAGTACATAGCCCTTTCCCATACATCACTGGGGCTTGTGCCAGTTTTATCTATGCTGCTTTATTTCACTGGGAAACACTGTTTCTGTTCCTGAAATCCTGTTCAATTGGAAATAATAAGGCACAGTGTGTTCAGAGACAGAATCCCTTAAACATATTTCTTGGGGGGAAAATAGTTGTTCTGTCAATTCAAACTGAAACTGTAAAAGGATATTATTTGAGGTCTCAGTTATTGCAATTAGGGAGACAGGTTCAGCTAGCTCTGAGTCATCGTTCCAAGGAAGGCAAAGAAAGTGGAGCCTGTCTATAGGCTATTGAATGGTGAAAAGGAACGGGGGCTATGCAGTGAATAGAAGATAAAGAGAAGAATGGTAAATGTGGCTGCTGGTGGTGTAGCTCTGGGGCAGAGCAGTTGTGTAGCATGTGCAAGGCCCTGAGTTCAATTTTTAGTACAGGGGGAAAGGAAAAAACAACAACAAAAGTCTATATGGAATGGAAATGTTCACAAAGCAAGAGTATGGTAACTTTTCTGTGCACTCTGAGCCTCTGGGCACACAGTTTTGTCCAGTCTATTTGGGTGGTTCTAGATGCAGTGAAAAAGGGTGGAGGTGACCAAAATTTCCTTTTGAGGTAGCAGCTGGAATTTGTTTAGGTTGTCATCTCTGTCTCTCTTTCTCTCTGTGTATCTCTTTCTCTCATTGTGTCTCTGTCTCTGTTTCTCTGTCTCTCTCTGTCTCTCTGTCTCTCTGTCTCTCTGTCTCTCTGTCTCTCTGTCTCTCTGTCTCTCTGTCTCTCTGTCTCTCTGTCTCTCTGTCTCTCTCTCTCTCTCTCTCTGTCTCTCTGCTCTCTCTCTCTCTCTCTCTCTCTCTCTCTCTCTCTCTCTCTCTCTCTCTCTCTCCCTCCTCTCTCTCTCTCTCATGGGGCTTGAACTCAAGGCCTGGATGCTGTCCCTGAGCTCTTTTGCTCAAGGCTAGTGCTCTACCATTTTGAGCCACAGCGCCACTTCTGGTTTTCTGGTGGTTAATTGGAGATAAGAGACTCACAGCCTTTCATGTCTGGGCTGGTTTTGAACTGCAATCCTCAGATCCTAGCCTCCTGAAGAACTAGGATTTGTAGGCGTGAGCCACCAGTGCCTAGCACTGTTTCTCATTGGCCTCCTAGCCCCATTTTGAAAGCCTCTTTTAATGTCGTTTTCATTGTAATTTTCCCTTTTATTTTCACAATTCTCAAGGATAGAGTTTGCAGAAATTCCATCTGGGATGTGCCAGGTGGCCCACAGACAGGGTAAAGAAGCAGATGTCTGGTACAGGCTTTGGAATGTTGGGGGCCTGAAACTGAACCCCAGGAGAGACCAGGATTGCTCTGTGGAGTGGATATGGGCTGAGAGGGACCCCTAGGGTGGGCAAGACAAAGTGGAGAGGATCAATTGAGTTAGTTTAGTGCTTCTCAAGTGCCTGATTAAGGCTTAAGAAACAAAACAAGTTTTTCCCATCTGTAGGAAATGAGGAAGATGAAGAGAGTATAAACACATTTGCCTGCCTACCCCTCATCCGAAGCATGTATGTCATTGCTGGAAAGTTTCTCTTTCTCTTTTCTGAGACAATGGTCCTTTGTGGCTGCCAATATGGCTCAGTAATAGAACACATGCCCAGAATGTGCAGGGCCATGGGTTCAAACCTTCAATAAAACAAGACAGTGACCCTGCACCTGTCTCGAGGACAGGGTCAGCATCTGCCAGAAAGGAATTGGCTGGCTGTTTCCCACTGATTCTCAGGCTTCTGTTTTATTGGCTTCTTTTTATAATTGAGAGGCATATATATAAAAACGATTTGAGGATCACCAGGAATTAGGAGGCTCCAGTAGACACTAGAAACAAATCTAAGTCCCATATTTCTGAAAAGCTGAGTGCTACAGATAACAAAATTTTAAAAACTAAACAACAAAATCCTATCCACTGGAAAGAATATCACATAACTATTTGGAAAGGGAGTATGTTTTTGTCAAGAATTTTTTTTTAAATTTTAGAGCAAGTGATATAAAGTTGTCTTCATCCTGGGCAGCTGAAAGGAAGATTTCAGCTGTGCTTCTGAGTGAAGGAGGCACAGGATTCCAGTTTACTGAGCTGCATGGCTTTAGTCAAATCACTTCAAATCTGCACACCTATTTTCTCCTCTGTCAAATGGAAATAATAACAGAATCCACTTCATAGGGTACATGTGAAGATTCAAAAAGGTAATTTCTGTACAGAGTATGACACATGCTTGACATGAGTACAACAAATTTTCCACTAATAGTACAGCCAGTGACAGCAGCAGTGAGAAAGCAGTAGCAGAGATAGGAGCCGCTCACCCCAGCAATAGTGATAACATCTTTTTTGTTTGTCTCTGGCTGAGTCCATTCAGACTACAATAACTTAAGGCTTTCAACTGTGTGGTTTATAAAGAACAGAAATTTAACCAGTAAAATCTATGCAAATTCCCAAATAAAATTAAAAAAAAAAAAGAAGCAGCTCTGAAATCCGAAACACTTCTGGTCCCAGGCATTTTGGATAGAAGATATTCAGCCTACATTGTCAAGGGAATTGGGTGATAGAGGTGAACTCACCCTCTGATTGTGTGTTAGTTGCCCTGAAAGCCTCTGTAGCCTGAGGGTGTTTGGATGTAGAATGATCAGTGTTTCAGTGATTAATCCTAGCCCAGCTGCACTTCAATCACCTGTGAGCCCATTAGAAAAACAGAGTTAGCCAGGCACCCGTGGCTCATGTTTGTAATCCTAGCTACACAGGAGGCTGAGAGCCTGAGGATCATGGTTTGAAGCCAGCTGGTGCAGTTTGTGAGACTCTTATCTCCACTAAACTATCAGAAAAAAAGCTGGAAATGGAGGTGTGGCTCAAGTGGTGGCATGCTAGCCTTGAGCAAAAAAAAAAAAAAAAATGCTCAGGGACAGTGCACAGGCCCTAGGACTGGCACCAAATAAAAGACATTCCTATGTCTTTTGACTGTTTATTTAGAACCTCTGTTCTAGGGCTCAGATTATAAATGACTTGTGGTCTTGAGTTGCTTGAAGCAAGAGGCTGGGAGATCTTCCTAACATCGTATTCATTTCATCTTGCCAAAACTTAGTCAGAAATAGCTTCATTTTCTGTGTGTGTGTGTGTGTGTGTGTGTGTGTGTGTGTATGTAGAATTCTCTTGAGGTTCATTCCTTGCAGCTATATATCCACTTTGACATTTATACTTCCCCTTTATTTGTTAAGCATGTAAATTAGTACCATAGCAGTGCAAAGGAACTCACTTGAGAAACATTTCCTTTGTGATGGAAATTGAGTTCCTATAATCATTCCCAAAGGGAAGCAGCTGACTGGATGGAAAAAAAAAGATGCCTAGGTAAAAGATAGAAGAAGTATCCATGTATACTGCTTTGTGTTCAGAAGGAGAGCTTAAAGATGGGAGGGCAGCAGGGCTGGGGAGTAGTTCTGGCAGAGCACCTGCTTAGTATCTGCAAGGAAGGCCCTGGGTTTTATCCTTAGCTGTATGAATTAAAAGGAGATGGATGCAGTGGGTAGCTGGAGCATGAGATGGCCCTTAGGTGACAGAACCCATACCCCTCCCCCCTTTGTCCCTGTCCTGAAAAGGTGTCAGGAACCTTGGGCAGGGGGAAGCCCAGTGAAGTTCTCTAGGATGTGTGGCATGAAAATCCCATTATATTCTAAGTGCTTTACTGTTGTAAATGAGTGCCTTGTGGAGTGAGAAAGATCATGATGGTTTCACTTGAAGGGTCCTGGACATCATTTGAACCTGGGATGGGCTGCTTCCCTCCGGCACAGCACCTACTCATAAGTCTGGCTTCCTCTGAAGGACTCTGCCTCTTGAAGAGGAAGCATGGTCACTGGTTGTACATTCAGAGTTCTTGTACACACACAGGCATGTTGAATTTCTCATTTTTTTTTTATTTTTTGTTGTGTTTTTTTTTTGCCAGTCCTGGGGCTTGAACTCAGGGCCTGAGCACTGTCCCTGGCTTCTTTTTGCTCAAGGCTAGAACTCTGCCACTTGAACCACAGTGCCACTTCTGGCCATTTTCTATATATGTGGTGCTGAGGAATCGAACCCAGGGCTTCATATATACGAGGTAAGCACTCTTGCTACTAGGCCATATCCCCAGCCCCTAATTTCTCATTTTTTTCCCCAGAGATAGTCATTGTTATCTTTTGAGACAGTGAAAGTGGCTGAGTCCAGGAGAGGTCTCTGATGTTCCTCAACTGCAGTGTCCCCAACTGGCTGTGCCAGGGCTGCCAGATAACTTTCTGTCTTGCTGGCTCCACCACAAAGAATTCCCATATGGCCAAATGCATTTCCCAGATGGTTCCAGGTTCTCTCTTGGGCTTCATTTTCTGTGTACTCCACAACGCAACAATGTTCCTCTGGAAGGGAGCCCAAATTGTACCAACTAGAGTAATTTCTTTTGACTTTCGTTACCTTTTGTCCTGTGATTAATGGAAGAACCTAGGGTTAAGGATCTAGATCATCTTTTCTGTTCTTACTACCACTGGTTTTTCCCTGTCTGGTTCAATCCATCTCCTATTGGGTGCTGGAGAGGGAGAAGTAAATCGTTTATTTAGGGTTGGGTTGGTGTAAGTAGAGAAATTGTCCAGCAACATTTAGAGAGGGGAGGTGCCTGTGGATTCAAGGGAGGGGGACTCAGGCTCAGCCCTGTGGATGAGCTTCTTGCCCCCCGGTCCCCACCGTGTCCTGGCAAGTGGCCTCAACTGTCAGCTCCAGAGCAGAGGCACCTTGCTGCTGCCCCTAGTTGTTCAGCATTCAAGTCTTCAGTGACTCCATGGGAATGAGAATGAGCCTGCAAAATAGATTTGAACTTTTAGTTCTTTACCATTCTCAAAGTGACAAAGGTGTGTGGATCTTACAAGGTATCTGAGGGCCATGTGTGTGGTGTTAACCTCTCCATCTGACTTGGAAGCCAGTCGAGCATGCCCAGTAGGAACACAGAGTAAGGCTGAAAGCAAGTGTTGTGTGATGGGGAGCCTGCTGGTGGGTGGAGGCCTCCAGTGTGGAGCAGTATGGTGTTGGAGGCATAAAAGGAGTCCTGCGGCCTTTTTCCAAAGTGTCATTTAAACCAATAAAGAGACGACATGAGTTCAAGGACAAGGGAAACATTGCAAGGTTTATGTGTGATGGGCTGGCATGGTCAGATCAGACATGAGCGTTTAACCAGGCAGCCTGACTCCTGTGGAGAGCAGAGGAGAGGTGGCTGCCCACTCAGCAGGCTTTTGAACTACTTGAAGCAAAAATTTCAGTTCCGCTGAATGAAGGTGGGAGTTACATCCATTCAGTGCAGTGAGACATAAGAGATGGCACGAGGGAATTGCCAGGCCTTGGAGACAGCTGGGAAGAGGAAAGTCTCAACTGAGGCAATATAAGAGCAAGTCAGTAAAGTCCATTGAAAATCTGTTTCCTTGAAAAAAAATGTTTGTCTCAGAAGACCATCCATCTTTTTAACTACCTTCTAAATTCTCTAGTTTGCCAATTGGATTTAGGCTTCAAAGACAGCACTGTAATTAAACTCAAGTAATTCACCTCCCACATTAAACAAATAATAAATATGTCATAGAAACAGTGTGCACAGGGCAGTCTGTGCAAGGTCAGCTTTGAAGTCACTTCTGGGAAACTCGCCGGAAGAGCTTCTGCGAGCCCCCACTCCAGAAACGAGGAGACATTAGCTGGTGACCATCAAACCTCCTAGACTTGGAGTTGTCTGCTTTTGTCAGCTCATTTTAGAACCAATCCAGTAACCAACTTCTTGACTGAGGGCAGGAACTTTGAAGGACATCAAGGCTAGCCCTCTGGAACGTGACACATGGGACAGCATATTTGCTTGTGACTGGGGAGACCCTGAAAAAGAAATAAAAGTAACTTTGGGCAAGTTCCAGGTGGAATTCAAGTGTCCTGTCTGTCTGAAAGACCCGAGAGACCCAGTCACCACTGACTGTGTGTAGACAAAGCTTCTCTCTGCCTTGCATCTGGCAATCCTGGGCACGGCTGCAGGTGTTTTCCTGTCCAGTCATTACAGTGTAAGGAGGGTCATGTCTCGAGCAGCCACCAACGGGGAGGACTGAAGTTTCCCAGTAGCTGCAGAGGCAAAGGGAAGAGGCAGGAGGGTAAGCCCTCATGTAAGAAGCCCAGGCAAGTCCTTGTTCTTTTCTTCGAGGAGGACCTGGAGCTGCTCTGTCACTAGTAAACTCAGCATGGTGACTGACCGTCAGGGCCACTGTGTGAGGCCAGTCAGGGAGGCCATCACTGAACACAGACTAAAGCTACAGGGTACATCACATCTCTGAACAGGCAAGTGGTGGATGGGCAGAAGGTATTAGCTGCCTAGTATAAGAAACAGGTGAACCTAGGAAAGAATCTGCAAGAATAGAGACAAATTATCCACTGAATCTGTTTACTTGAAGATGTTTATAGAACCAGAAGCAAAATGCATTCCTGTCCATGTTACAGAAACAACAGGAACAAATTCAGCGCAAACATGATGTGAAGAAGACAGCCCTTGAAAGCTACTTGTACAGTGCTGAAGATCTAACAGAGATAGTGGAGAAAACCAAGATGCCAGAAGTGAAATTTACACACACCAAAAGCATCTTGCACAAGAATGAAAGCCTGAAACCCCTAAGTTCTATGCAGTCAGGTTTAGGAAAGAAAATTGTGCTATTCCTCTGCAGTTTTCCACTCTGCAGAAATTTACAAATTTAGAGTGGAAGTTACTCTCAATCCCCAAACAGCATAGCCTAATTGGTGTGTGTCCAAGGATAAAAAGAGTGTGATGTTTGCAGAGAGTAAAATGTGCAGCTGTATCCAATGCAGCATATGGATTATCCAACCATCCTGGGGACTGCGAGATTAACTTCTGGCCACCATTTCTAGGAGGTCCAGGTGGAGGACAAGGACAGATGGACAATAGGAGTTTGTATAGACTATCTTTGCACAGATAGAAAGTGGCTGTACTCAGGCCCGAACCAATGCTGGGCAATTCAGCTTTGCAATGGGTACTATGTGGCTTGAAATGCTGCTCTAGTCAATCTTTGTGTGGCAGAAAAGACCAGAAGGGTTGGCATTTATCTGGATTATAATTTGGGTGAGGTTTCCTTTTACAGTTTAAATGACAGCTCTCATATCCACATGTTCATGGATGAGTTTTCTGAAACACTGATAGCCTTTTTTGTGTATTGGATTTGATTAAGAAGCCTCTTACTATTAAGGATTACTTTTGTAAAATGTTGTTGCTGATGATTGAACCCACACATTCTAGGAAGCGCCCTATGGCTGAGTGACTGGATCAACTTTTTGTGTTGGTGCTGATTCTAGGACTTGAACTCAGAGTCCAGGTATTATCTCTAAGCTTTGATGCTCAAGGCTGGCACTGTACCACATGAGACACAGCTCTACTTCTGACTCATTTTTTTTTAAGTCAGTTATGGGGTTTGAACCTCAGGGCTTGGGCACTGTCCCTGAGCTCTTTTGCTCAAGGCTAGTACTTTGCCACTTTGAGCCCCAAACAACACCACTTCCAGTTTTCTAGTGATTTTTTTGGAGATAGGAGTCTCATAGACTTTCCTGCCTGGGCTGACTCTGAACCTCAACCCTCAGATCTTAGCCTCCTGAGTAGCTAGGATTACAGACATTAGCCACTGGTGCCAGGCTTCAACTTCTGACTTTTAGCGGTTAATTGGAAATTAGAGTCTCACAACTTTTTTTTGCCCCTGCTGGTTTTGAATCTGGATCCTCAGATTCCAACATCCTGAGTAGCTAAGATTATATGTTAAGTGCAATATATAACCTGAAACAGAAAATTTGTTCTTAAACTGGGAAACTCAAAATACCTACTTAACAGGATTAGACAAATGTTAATTTCTTACCTTTGGTGAATTTATTATAGTTATACAATATTTTGCATATGTTAGATGTATATATATTGAATGTATAGTAATTAACATACAATAATAACTACATGTAATAACTGCCTTGTCAGTTTTATCTATTATTTAAATTTTTTCAGTACAAAAAGAAATAGTATACACAATATTGACATTCAGTAGCTACCTTGCAGTATAGACTATTCCTCTGTGAGTGTGCCTTGGGCCTCTGCTTAGTCTTCATCTTCCTCCTCAAGGGAAGCAGGCTGTGCTGGACCTCAGCAGAAGCTTGAAGCCTACTTGATTCCAGATCTAGTTTGATTTTTGGATGTTCCCTGATTGAATTCTGCAATCAAAATGTTATCTTTTGTGAGGTATCCCATGGTTGTTAGGGGCTCAACAAACATGGCCTTTATTTCATGTGCCTTGTTCATGTTCTATGAGGAGTAATGTCTTAGTGTCTCTGTATCACTCATTCTCCTTTTCTTTTGGTAAGGATGGAGCCCAGGGCTTGTCCATGTCCTCCCCCACTGAGATCAATCCTCAGCTCTACAAGACAAGAGTTTGATGGGAAATACTTAAAATACTGTATGCTCTGTGTTCTAATTTGTGGGTTTTTTTTTTTTTTTTTTTGCTCTGACAAGTGGAGATCTGTGATTGTTCATGGCTAAGGAGGATGCATGGGCTCTGTGAAGACCATTGGCTGTGATCCTGTTGTTTCTGCTCAATGTTTGTGGTGATTTTTGTAGTACCCAAATGTCTGTGTCTGCCTGCAGGAGGTGAGGATGTGTGGAAGTGGTACCTCCCTCTGGGGAGGGTCAGGAATAAGGGCACTGGAGCCCATGAAAGGGCACAGGCTAAGGTTTCTCCATTTTCCGTTTTCATGGACTTCTTTGAGTTTGGAAATCTGCAGCCCCAGTGGGCATTTCCTGCCTTAAGAACAGCTAGGGAATATTCTGGATTGCTGGTGCTGTCTGCTGCCCTCTAAGATGAAGATGGAAGTTTTCAAGAGCCAGTGTGCTTCTCTGATTTGGCATCTCTTCGTGGCTAACATTGTGGGTCCCCTACCCCCTTTGATGCTGGGGATGGAACTCAAGGCCTGTCATGTGCTAAAACACATTCTACCACTGAGCTCCAGGCCCAGCTCTTCCAGCTATTGTCTTCTAGAGCAGTATGTGGGTGGACACTTCAAGCAGAACAGAGGGGTGCTGAGGTGGGGACTTTGGAGTATGCAGCTTTGGGCCTGGACCCAAGGTTTTTGGCAGCAGGACAGTGAGGTGATAGTTCCAGGTCCGAGCCCGAAAGGAGTTCTTCATTCTGCCTTCAGGTCACTGCTAGAGATGTGTGGTGGTGCATTTTGGGACTTGCCATGAACCTATTTGGGGCTTCCTGGGAGTTCCCTTTGATCCAAGCCACATGTATGTGAAAGCATAGAGGTGGCCAAGAGCCTGGGAGGCAGTTGTGACAAGTTCTCAGAATCATGGGCAGACTCCCCAGCTTGCCCCACCTCGTCCTCCCTTTCCCCCTCCCACCCTTTGCCCTTTCCATACCTCCATCTCTCCCTCTCCTTCCCCACCCCCTCTCTCTGAAACACTTGGCTTCTGTGCTAGTCCATAGCTCCCATTCCATCCGCCTGTGCTCAGCCCACTGATGGGAGCCAACTTCATGGCCTTTGCAGAGCAGGGCACTAGGCGATCCTGGCCAGGTAGGTGTGGTATCTGAGACCCAGGTGAGTTGTGGGCCAAGTTTTCCTGCCCAGTTTAGCTGGAAGGTGGACAAGCCTTCCAGAGGATGCTGTTCTCTGTGTAACCCCTACAAGGATGTTTTGACAAGAGCTATTTGGGGTGTGTAGAGCAGCCGTGCCTATGTGTACTAGGTGTTTCCCTAGATTCATGTTTTTTGTTTTTTTTTAAGCTTTGCACAGAGTTAAGCTTCTCCCTCCTCTGGGCCCCACTGGAACTCCACTTCTTTCCTGCAGGTGTAGGTCCTGACTCTGTTCCTTGACAGCTCCTCCCTGTCTGCTTGGTTCCTTTCCTACCAGGATTTTACTGCTCACTTACATCTGCCATCTCCTAAACACTCCTCTTTGTCTTCATACTCATTCACAGTTGGAACTGACACATTATTTCACTGACTTATTTATCCTTAGTTACATCCCTCCTCCCTCCTAGGATTGGGGTGTGAACTCGGGGCACTTGCAAGGCAGGTGTACATATGGAGAGATTGGGGTCAGACCCTGGCCCAGCCTGGCCTCTACCTGGCTTCTCTGGAAAGTGGTTTAACCCCATATGTGGAAAAAAGGATGATATCTTCTGTTCATTATTAAAGACCATGGCTGAGCCCCCAGAACAATAGGCAAGATAATAATGATAGAGCAGAACACATGTATTAGGTAATTTTTATATGACCCAGGAACCTTCAGAAACAACTCAAAGATCCAGGGTGAACTGTTCATTTTCATGCTTAGTTTTGATGTAGCAGAAATGCAGTTGGACAGAAAACAGTACAACTAAGAAGACCAACAAGGCCATCTGGTGAGAGTGGTGCTGGCCTCTGATGCAGTGTTCCCTTCTTCCTGGTGTGAGCAGGACCTAGTCTAAAGTAGGGGAGAGAATGATTTCATGGCCTGTTCTTGGCCAGCAAGGCAGGCAGAAAGGTTGAGTAATATTTTTAGGTTCAGTGGCCGCTTTGGGAAACATTGAGGGATAAGAAGCAGGAAGGCAGGAGAAGGTAGAGATCAACTGTGCGTCTTAGGTCTCAGTATCGACTCTGGGTTATCAGCCTTTACCCCTGACCCTTTCCCAGGCCCTGCAAGTGCTCTTCCACTGAGCCCCATTCCCAGCCATGGGAGTATCAAACTCAGCCTCAACCATTAATCGAGCCTGCAGCCTCTAGCCTGGGGCCATTAGGAAAAGTATGGGTAGAGGTTTTTTAATTTTTGGAGACACACATAGGCATCCAGAGGAGGTGAAGGGAGCAGGATGGGATGCTAAATGTGGTGGGAGGTAGGGGGGCAGCACTGAAAGCACACAGCGGCCCTTCTGAATTGCCTGTCTTGCACCTCCATGAGGACCCAGCAAGTCAACCAAGCCTCTCAGGACTCAGGTATGGAAATGGAGATCCCAAGAGGTGAGGAAACAAGGAGCAAATTGGTGGCAGACCCCAAACCAACACCCACCACTTCCTTCAAGACAGTTTCTTACCTCATCCTGTCTCTGTTGCACTGTTCCTACCCCTTTCTCTTTATTCCTCCCTTGTTTACATTGCCTCCCTGATAATTGATGATGGATAAAGTTCATCTTCCTTCCCCTTTTCCCTCCCTCCTTTCCTTCCTTCCCTTCCCTAATTTTTCCTCCCGCCTTTGTTTTTCTTTCCCTTCCTCCCTTCATTTTCCCCTCCTCCCTTCCTTTTCTCCTCCTCTCCTTGTGATTATAACTACTATCTTTTCACCCAGAAATATTTCTGCACATACTGTAACTGCTGCTGTTTGAGGGAGCAAGGCTACATATAGGACACTGGCCCCATAAGAAGATAATGGACTGGAATATTTCTATCTCCTATGTGGTACTAACCATAGCAAAGTATAACATTGCAGTTGTATACAGTATATCATACTTGATACTGATAATAAATGACTTACTGGTTTATGTATTTATAGTACTGTACTTTCGTCATGATGATGATGATGTACTTGAACCAGGGCTTGAACTCAGGGCCTGGCCACTGTCCCTTAGCTCTTTTGCACAAGATTGGTGCTCTACCACTTGAGCCTCAGCTCCACTTCGGGCTTTTTTGTGTGTGTGGCTAATTTTAGATAGGAGCCTTGCAGACTTTGCTGCTAGGACTGTCTTCAAATCATGATCCTCACATCTCAGCCTCCCAAGTAGCTAGAGTTACAGGTGTGAGCCACAAACCCCTAGCCATTGTCATTATTTTAAAATATATTCTTGTAATTATTGTTTTTATACTGGATGTTCCAGCACTTGGGAAGCTGAGGTAGAGAGACTAGGAGTTCAAGTCCACTTGGGTTATATAGTGAGTTTGAGGCCAGCCTGGGCTACATAGTGAGACCCTGGCTCAGAAAACAGACCATGACAACAACAAAAACAAGAACAGAAACCTGCTGTACATTAGGCCAATAGTTGTCTTAGGTTTCTGCATCCCTTGATTGAATGCTGAGGCCAGGTATAGTGACTGGCTATGCAGTGTAGCTTTAGGTATGATCTAGAATGTTCATGCATTGATGAAATGACTTCAGCATACATTTCTCAGAATACTTCCTGCATTATGTAACACGTATCTGTCTAAAAGATGGAATCTTCCATCTTGGCCATAGTACCATTACCACCTCCCTTGACCAATAATTCTGTAATGTAAAATATTTAGCTCTTGATCACCTGACTATTTACTTAATCATAATAACTAGTTATGTATGCCAGTGCTAGGGTTTTATCAATCTGACTTGGGTTCTCACCATGCAGTTCTGTTTTTCTGTAGAAACTCACATTCAGACTGATCTGGTTTGGCCCACCAGGCTGAGTGAGGACAAGAAGTACTTGTAGTCAGTGCTGGCTTTGTTGTTGAGTGGACACGTGTGTGTGAGCGTGTCCCCACAGCACTCACTTGCTCCCATCTTTCCTCCCTTCCTGTTCCTCAGGGCCTGTGTCCCTAGCCACAGGTCGCTGTCCAGCAACAGAACATCAACGTTGAGTTGTGCTGTGTCAAATGGATCACAGCTCAAAGATTTCATGTGAAAAGTAAATTATTTCATTAATAACTTTTAGTAGATTACATCTTGAAGTGTTTGTTAATCTGGGTATGTTTGGGCATGCTTTTCTACTTTTAAAATTGCAGTAAAATGGACCGTTTTAGCTACTTAAAAGGCCTGTTATGACAGTGTCAGTGGTTTCTGATATACTCAGTTGCTGTTCACCCAGGTTGTGAAGAATAACTTGATTGTGCAGAGCAGAATAAGCTGTCACTGGACTCAATGGACAGTGATTTTACTGAGTTGAGAGGTGGCTGGCTGCTGGAGTGTGTGTGTGTGTGTGCCTGCCATTTGGGAGTCCCCCGGGGTCCATCCCTAGCACCAAAAAAAGCAACAGCAAACCCCCCAGAAAACAAAACAGAAAAACCTATTGAATGCATTTTTTTTTCCTGAAACTATGTAGATCCCCTGAAAATTGGTTCAATAAAGGTTTCCTCTAAGTATATAAGTGTATACAGAAGATCTTGATTTTATGATTCTTTTTTAACTTGACTAAATGGAGGCTGTGTTTTTACATGCATAAATCAGTAGGTGGGAGAGAAAATGTTTTCTTGGGGAGACTAAATTATCATGGAAACAAATCAAAGTCACATAAAAACTGATCTTTAGCTATTTCAAATTGCAGCAGTTCCCAAACCCTTAGGTAGTAGTTGTAAGCTGTTTTCAATTTTCTGGGAAGATGAAAAGGAAGATGCATAGAACAGGAACACATGAATATGCCCTAATTTCTAGAGAAGTAATTTTTTTCCCCCTCAGAAATTAATCAGTATAGAATCACTGATGCAGTCTGTTTCCTTTCTGTCTGGGCTAGTGCTCATGTTGAGAGGTTGAGAGGTTGTGTGAGGACATGGCTCAATTATGTGGGGCTCATTCACATTGTTGTGCATCCTGTTAATCACAACATAAACTTTCCAGCCCTGGGAGACCACCTTTTTTTTTTTTGGCCAGTCCTGGGCCTTGGACTCAGGGCCTGAGCACTGTCCCTGGCTTCTTCCCACTCAAGGCTAGCACTCTGCCACTTGAGCCACAGTGCCGCTTCTGGCCGTTTTCTGTATATGTGGTGCTGGGGAATCGAACCTAGGGCCTTGTGTATCCGAGGCAGGCACTCTTGCCACTAGGCTATATCCCCAGCCCTGGGAGACCACCTTTCTGTTGCTATTTCTATGATTATCATACTAGTGTCCTCATCAAAGTAGAGGCGGTGTCATAGTTTCCTTTTGTGACTGGTTGTTACTTCTCTTAACCTATTGTTAACCTGTTAACCTATTGTGACTGGCTTACTAAATGCTATTGAAAAACTTGTCTTTGTTGTAATATTTCCCAGAATTTCCTGCTTTTTAAAGGTAGCATAATATTCCATTCTGTGTATCTGTCACATTTCATTTACCCAGGTCCCTCTATGGCCGTCTAGGTTGATTTCATGGTTCCATGTTTGTGAATGTGGGAGTGCAGGAGACCCCAGGGGATCCTGCTTTGAATTCTTTTGCAGATGTGCCCAGAAGTGGTAGTGCAGAATGCTGGGATAATCTTTTGTTCTATGGACCTGACATATGCATGTTTTTTTCCAGGGGTAATGAGTAAATTTGCTTCCCACTGATTGGACCTTTCCTTTCATGTTATTATTATTATAAAGGTGATGTAGAGAGGGGTTACAGTTACATAAGTCAGGTAATGAGTATATTTCTTTTTGAACAGCAGTGCTACCCCTTCCCTTGCTCTCCCAGTTTTTCCCTCCCATCCCTGCCCACAAGTTCATTTCCAACATAGTGTTCAGTGAGTACCACTGCTGCATTTGTTTACTTTATGTCCTTACATTTCCTTCAAATAGATGAACAAACAAGACAGAAAAGAAAACAAAAACAGCAACAAGGAAAAACCCTCTTGTTTCCATTACCTGGAGTTCATTTTGACAAATATTCTTTTATATGATCAGATGTACATATGCATTGTGCCTCTGTTCCTCTCTTAAGAATATGCTCCGTTGGTCTCACTGTGAGTTAATATCTTGGACTGTATAACTTATCATGCCCCCGTGTATATTAGACCTAACTTCTGCATAGGACAGGAAACGTGCCCTTTCACATTCTTTACTCATTACCCTTGTAAAATACCCCTCTGGAGAAATATCTCCCAGGCTGATGAATTTTACAGGTATATTGTCTTATCAGGTTTCTTTCTTGTTTTACAGAAATACCAGATTCGTTTGGATAGGTTTAACCTTTGAGACACATTCTTCTATTTAGAACACCATTGCTGTTGATAACCTCTGCCCAGGCACCTAAAGGCTGCCCAGAGAGGTTTCAGAGCACCGGGTGAAGTGGATGGGTTTGTTGTTGCCCTCCATAGTCAGGAATGGGGACAATATATCTCCGTGGTTTGGGCAGCATGATAATTAGTGGAGTATTTGCAGCTTGTGTTGCTGGTAACACAGTAGGAAACTCTCACACTGTAGCTTAGCACACACGTATTCTATGTGTGTACACAAAATGGCACTTGGCCTTAATAGTTCGTATTTGCTCCATCTGCTTCTGGTTTTTGCTTAATTTTAGCACTGAGTTCTGTATTTACAATTCTATCGAGAGCCATCTATTTGAAGAAGGATTTGTTAGGAGAATTGGCTCCAGTGATGATGGAGGCAAAGAATTCCCATGGCAGGCCATCTGCAGGCCTGGAGATCCTAGGGTGCTGGCTGTGTGGCTCAGTCCTGGATCTGAGAGTGAGAACTGGGGAAGCCAATGGTGTAACGCTCCCTCACTCCCAGGCTGAGGGCCTGAGAACCCAGGACACAAAAGTCTCAGATGTGTCTCAGGGAGAGGGAAGAGGAGATGGAAAAAGAGAAAGAGAGACCCCCCCCCCCCTTCCTGTCTTTTTTGTTCTCTCTGGCACCCAGCTGATTGCTTGGTGCTCACTCATGTCAACTCAGTTTACAAACTCCTCCACCAAAGTCCTGGGAACACACCCCACAGACAAGCTGAGCAGTACTTCATCAACACTTCTGCAAGTCTTCATTCACCCAGTTAAGTTAGCATGTAAATTATGCACCACAGGGACAGAAATCGGTGACCTGCCCAGGTTCCTAGTGTACTGTCAGGAAGCCACAGAGCAGCCTGCTCTCTGAAGCATGCCTGTTGAACTGCTGCTTTCTCTTTTCCTCCTGGAGCCACTATAGCAAGCTGTGCCTCTGTTTTCTGGCAAATGAAGTAAGGAAATGTGTTGGTCAACTCCTACGTCTGCTTTGGAGAAGAGAATAGAGCACAGTCAGAAGTGATTGCGAAGGAATGCATGCTGGCCAGTAAATTTATCACTCAGCACTCATTTCTTTTTCCTATGTATTTTTTTAGTACTATTTGGAGTTCCATGTTGCTTCTTCCCTTCTATGTTCAGGTCTTGAACTTGGTGTGACTCACTGGAGGAAACTCTCGTGTTCACTGACTGATGAACCAGGAGAAGGCCAATATATTCAGTTGCCGTGTTGGTGGCGTGACCATTGAATCCCCTTTCCTTCTTTCTCTTAGCCTGGGACTGACTATGACTTTTGGTTGAGTAAGGGCCAACCCTGGGCAGCCCAGAGGACTTGTGATTTGGGCTACCATTGTTGCTCTTTTGATTCTGGGGTGGTGGATAAACCAGGCCTGACTAGGAAAGGGTGTCCAAGAGCTGGAATGGAGCCTAGGATCCTATTTCTCCTTTTGCGGGCTCCAGGCTGGTGGGTGAAAAACAAATCTTTATAAACAGGTGTGTTCCTTTTCAGCTGTGGACATCTGATAGTGCCTTGGAGCTGCACTCAGCCCTGATAGCACCTTTCCTTCTCTCCCAACATGTATATTAGGAAAGCTAAGCTGTCAGGTGCCCAGTTTCACTTTGTGTTTGTCTTCTTTGCAGGCAGTTTTAGTGAATAACATCACCGCAGGTGAGAGGCTCATCAGAGATCTGCAAGGTAAGCCCAGCCTCCATCCTGTGGAGAACCTGCCTTTCCCCACACTGTTCCCCAGGGTCTCAGGTGGTCCTGACAACCTCATGGCCAGTGTTAGTAGGAGTAACTGAGCCATCTTTATTCTTTTTCCCCTAACTGTCCTTTTAAAAATAATTACATTGCTAGGAGCTAGTGGCTCATGCCCTAAATCCTAGCTACTCAGGAGGCTGAGATCTGAGGATTGTGGCTTGAAGCCAGCACTGGGAGGAAAAATCCACGAGACTCTTGTCTCCAATTAATCACCAAAAAGCTGGAAGTGGAGCTGTAGCTCAAGTAGTAGTGTGCTATTTTTGAGCAAAAACATCCAGGTATAGTGCCTAGGTTCTGAGTTTAAGCCCCAGGATTGGCACACCCACACAAAAATTACATAGCAAGTTGTAATGGAACAGAAGAGTTCAACCACTGTAGAATTTATAAATGCATTAAGAAAAGCTACGTTGAGGACATACATAGTTCATTGTTTGAGACTTACCTAGTAGTTGCAAGACCCTAGTTTTGATGCCCAACATTAATTTCCCTAATTTAAAATTTTGAAATATAAAGTGCTACAACACTTGAAAAACACCTCAAGTAGTAAGTCTCATATCTGACTCCAGGTGACAAAATGTACAGAATTATTGAGCATTTTATATAATTCTTATCAATATGTGTATAAAAGTATACATGAAATATACATGTGTAGGGTCCCATCATCAAGCTATCTTACTATATTTACTGTATATCTTTATATGTGAATAGATGCTAAAATCTGAAACCCAAACTACTTTTAGTTTTAGGAATTTTGGATAAAGGAGAGTAAACTTGTATATATGATGTATACTTATCTCACATGTATACACAGATATAAATGTTACACACATATGACTCTGTGTATGTGTGTGGTATGTGTATGATTCATTTGGGTCCAGCACAATGGAATTCTCTTTCTTTGTTACTGTGATTGTTTGGAAGCGTGCGGTAACTTTTGCTTTGGGATGTGTTGAAGCAGCAGCAAAGCAGGAAATAGGGTGAAATCCTGTATGTGATGTGCACTCCCTTCTGCTGGGCCTGAGTCAACAAGTCTAGTGTGGTCTGAGGACACAGCTCTGGTTTTAGTCAGGAAGCTCCCATGAGCCACAGGTGCCTCAGTTTCTGCCTCTTTAAAGTGAGCACTTGACATGTGGCTAGTAAGACAGGAGTGGATTTTCAAGTTTCTCTTAGTGTTTCGTAATTTAAATTTAGAACTGATACTCAACTCAGTTAATGGGAAACTTATGTTTGGGACAATATGGATGTCAACCCATTTAACTGAATGCTGTGTGAAATCTAAATTCTAAGCAAGAATTGCTAATGAAAATTGTAACCAAGACTGAATTGAAACATACTCTTAATTGTAAAATACACATAGAAAAAATGAAAAGTACCTCATTTAATATTTTTCCATTAGGGACTGATTGTGGTGGCTCATGTCTGTAATTCAAACTATTTAGGAAGATAGACATCTGAGGCCAGCCCTGGGCAAAAACAAGAGCTCCTATCTGAAAAGCAAACTAAAAGCAAAATGACTGAGGATAGAGCTCAAGTGGTAGAGGCCCTGAGTTCAAACCCCATACTAACATAACTAACCAATCAAATAAATAAATATACATGGGCACTGTGGCAGGAAGAGGCCCTGTCTTGAAAAGACAATTTTGTAATGCCAGTACTAGGACTTGAACTCAGAATCTTTAACTCCTTCCCTGTTTTTTATGCATCACTAGTTCATGGAATCCTTTAATTTTATTCTCCCTTAAAATTTTATCCTTGCAGTTCTAGGTTGTAAGGATAATCTTGGGGATGCCGTTGTCTGGCTGGGGCTGCATCTGTGTTCTGCTTGCTGCTGTCCCCCCTTCCAGTGGCCATTGTAGCCCCTTTTTCTGCTGCCCCAGCTCTGCTGTTAGCTGCTGTGTTTCTCTGCAGAACTTTCACAAGTTGAGTTGTCAGCAGCAGGAATAGGGCTGTATATGTCCTTGGAGAAAACTGCAGTTTCCCTGGTAATTGGGGTGGGTGACAGATTCCAGGGCCTCGGAGAACAGCTCAGCTGAGAACAAGTGACAAGGAAAGGGTGTTGACTAGTAGGCAAGCACAAGGCACCTGGCGGAGGTGGCCACTGTCCTCTAATGCTCTGACATGTGGGTCTGCCACATAGTGACTCATGTAATGACATGTCCTCCTCTTGTCTCAGACCAGTTGAAGGCCCTGCAGAAGAGTTACGACAGGCTGCAGCAAGACGTCATCCAGTTCCAGAGGAACCAGACCAGCCTGGAAAAGAAGTTCTCCTATGACTTGTAAGTGTGGCTCAGGAGGCCCTGCCTGCTCACCCTTCCTGACTTCCAAGCTGGGAACTTTGTAATCGAGAAGGGTAGAGTCCCTATTGCGACTCATTCTTTATAGATGTGTGTTTTACTTTTCCTAAGCCTCGGAAGCTTGGAGCTAAGGACTAGAATACAGAATGAATAAGGACAGTGCGTGCACCAACATGCTGAGACAGGCAGACAGACACACAACACACATAGCATTTCTCAGCCAGAATCGCTCAATGTACCATGAAACACAGCATCTCTTAAAATTCTGTGAAGTGCCGGTGTACTATTTAAGTCAGTCACCTTTGCTCTTTACAAGTGCTCAGGTATGAGTTAAGTCAAATATCATTTATTCATGTTGGTAAAGTATCAATACAGTGTACTCTGGGTGACTGCACTGTGGGTACTTTCTTTTCTTGAGGCTTTGCAGGGTTTTCCACATGTCCACAGTGAGAGTTGAATACTGTTATAATTAACACAATAAACCCTCTGGGAGGGGAGAAAATGCCCGTTTGCAGGTGACAGAGTAGGTTGGGTTCTGCTTATTTCACATGCCTTCTCAGAAGAACATGGTAACGAAGTGTGGGAATTCAGAGTCACCACCACTACCCAGTGATGGAGTTCTCAGTCATTTGGTTTACATCACACAACCACTAACCATTTTAGCATTTTTCATTCACTTTACGTATAAAACATTTATAGAGGTATTAAATGATAAAGTGTTTGATCATTTAAGAATTACATGGGAGCCAGGCACCTGTAGTTCATGCCTGTAATCCTAGCAACTCAAGAGGCTGAGATCTAAGGATCGGGGTTCTGTGAGCTTCTTACCTCAAATTAACCACCAGAAAGCCAGAATTGGAACTGCGGCTCAAGGCAGAGAATGCTGGCCTTGAGTAACAACTCAGGGACAGCACTAAGGCCCTGAGTTCAAGCCCCATGACTGGCACATGCACATAAAATTATTTGGAAGTTTTTTTTCCTACAGGATATTCAAGTGTAGGTTTAGCCAATCATCAGATATAAAATTTTACATAGCTTGCTTTGTTTGTTTTTGCTGTCTTTTTTAAAAGGGTCTTTTGTAGGGAAGTCTGGCCTGATCTCACAGTTCTCCGAATTGAGCCTCCTAGGTGCTACCATTACAGGTTTACCCCAGTGCACCTGGCTTAGAAATGGATTAGCTGACTGTGGGGTTACAAGCAATATAGGAGAATAGAACTAACGGGGATGGATGCTCATGTTATTCTGAGACATTGTCCACATGCCTTAACTTCTCCCTGATCACTTTAAAACCAAATTCCTAAATACATAATGTACTGCTGGACAGTAGGGTAAGTCCTAAGAAGTGAGTAGTTAGGCCATTTCATCCTGCAGACATGAAGTGTACTTGAAACCAGACCGCTGAGGCCTCCCTCAGCCATAGTCTCACAAGGAAATTCTGTGGCCAGTACGCATGTGCAGCCTTATTCAGCTGTGACAGTTGACCAGCTTGCTTCCTCCCAAGAGGTGGGCAATGTGGTCCCCAGGAGACCTTTGGCAATGGCAGCGGGCATTTTTGTCAACTTGGAGGGGAGGTGTTATGGTGTCAGGTAAGTAGAGAGAAGGACAGTAGTGACTCAGTCTACACTATGTGGAAAATGACCTGTGCAACTTAGGGGCAGGAATGGGAGGAGAAAATGGGAGAAGGTGAACATTGGTGACACTGATCAAGAAAAGAAATCCTAGCTACTCAGGAGGCTGAGATCTGAGGATTGCAGTTTGAAGCCAGCCCAGGCAGAAAAGTGGTGAGATGCTTACCTCCAATAAAGTACTCAAAAAAGCCAGAAGTGGTGCTGTGGGACCTTGAGCACAAAGAGGCTCAGGAACAGTACCAGGCCCTGAGTTCAAGCCCCAGGAATGGCAGAAAAAAAAGGAATGTACTTACTACCTGACTTAGGAAATGCTAACCCCTCTGTATGTAATACCTAATAGCATTAAAATTGTATTTTTAAAAATCCAAGTTAGGTTACTAAGGAATTGGATTTACCCAAAAATGAACTATGTTAGTTTTACTAGCTTTCATTCTTTTTTTTTTTTTTTGCCAGTCCTGGGGCTTGAACTCAGGACCTGAGTACTGTTCCTGGCTTCCTTTTGCTCAAGGCTAGCACTCTGCCAACTTGAGCCACAGTGCCACTTCTGGCCTTTTCTATTTATGTGGTGCTGAGGAATTGAACCCAGGGCTTCATGTATACAAGGCAAGCACTCTTGCCAGTAGGCCATATTCCCAGTCCCCCCACATTCATTCTTAAGACATATCTTAATGCTAATTTTTTCTTTTATGGATTGAGATGGAAACATTAATGGCCTCAGTTAATGTTGACCCAGAAGGTGTTGACTTAGCTGGAAACCAACCAGAACAGGGTGATCAGGCAGTGGGCAGTGGGATGGAGGGCCTCCACTGACAGCTTTTTTGGCTGACTCCATCTGTCTTACTAGTTGTGTCCAGAGCCCTGTTCAGATGCAGGAATTTTTCTGGATGTTGTTTGTGGAGTGTTGGAAGCTGGAAAGAGCTAGCTGTCCTTCACTTTGGATGACAGACCCCTTCTGAGAATTTGAGGAAAACGTCTTGATACTTGGTTAGCAAACTCACATGTGGATACACAGTTATGCATTCTGTTTATAAGAATTAATAGGCCCTTCAGGCATAATTGCATACTACCATTACCTCACTTTGTCTGGTTAATCTTTTCTAGAAGGCAGTGAAGAGACCACAGAAGCCAGTAGAAAGGTCTAGCTTCCACAAGTCTTGTTTTTGCTGGGTCATCAGGCAGCACACATTCCCACTTTTCCTTCTTCATCTGTGCAGACATTACTACATGATCATGCATTCATTCATCTTTCTCCCTAGAGTCAGCTCAGGAGATGAACTACTCACAGTGTCATCTGCACACATGAGGAAAGTTTGCAAATGTAGTAGCTATACTCAGAGGGGTGGTCAGTGTCCTGGACAATGAGATCACCCACCTTGATAGGGTCCTGGATTAAGCCCAGGAATCCTAATGGTAGTGAAGTCAACAATTGAGCCAAGTCCTCTATGTGCCTACAGTTCAGTCCCAATTAATGCTGAGATATTCAGTGTGTACATGTAGGAAATGGACTACCTGGGGCTCCCAGGAAGTAACACAATCTGCATAACCTGTGTCTCAAGCCTTCAACTTTGTACTGAGTTCCATTTACTGCTACAGAAATGGAATGTGAGCAACTGACTTCATTCACACTGCTGAGAGAGAGGCCCTTGGTGCTTAACTTGGCAGGTTGAGAGCAAGTGAACCAGTGTTTCTTCTTTGTAGGCTGAAAGGTCCAGGCATGGTGGATAATCTGTGCTGTCAGCTCCTCAGGAAGCTGCTGCCTCTCTGTTTTGAAGCCCCTGTATGCTTGTCTACCATCTGTGGCTGTGGGTTTGTTGGGAGTTATTTAAGTAAAGTTTTCATTTGCTCTTTCAGCTGAGATAAGGAATGCTGTGCTTCATTGCTTCTCCAGCTCCAGATCCCCTTGTGTGTGTTATGTGGTGTCAGGGTGGTGCTTTGAGTATGTTCCAAGTTAGAGGTTGAGGGTGGTACTCATGCTGGCCTCTTCCCAGAGCCCAGCCTGCAACTCAGATAAGGTGGCCAGCCCTGTGGGAGAGAACATGGCAAAGTGGGAAACTTGAGTCTGTCTTCTAGTCCTGGCAGGCTGGCAGATCTGCCAGCAGGCCACCTCTGTAGCATCCCCGTCTGCAAAGCAACAACAGAGATAGCTCTGACACTTGCTGAACAACTCTTCCAGGTGGAAGGCCCAAGCCTCTTGAGTTCATCCCACAGTAAATCTCTCACATGTGCATCCTCCAGCCACGTTTAGTTTTGTTGCCACCCAGTTAGAGCAGACCTAGGTTAAAGGGCTCAAGTCCACAAGACTCTCCGTCTACATGCAGCCATGGGTCTTGGGTGATCACCACACGTAGGCTTGATGGCTGCAAATGCAGGGCTACCTGCCACACTCTCAAGTTTGCTAATCTGCCAGCCTGAGTTACAGAGCTCAGTACAGCTATACTAAGTACCATGGTTTTATTACAAAGGCTGCACTTCAGGAACAGCCAACTGTAGGCATTGGTGTGGTGGTGGGAGGGACGGACAGGAGCTTCAGATCTCATAGAGACAACATGCTACCCACTCAGTGCATCCGCATTCACCAAATCACACAACTGAACTCAATCTCCAGTCCTTCTGCAACCCTGGCAGTCGGTCCCATCCTGAAAGGGTGTAGCCAGAGCAGAAAAACCCGTTGTCCCCAGCCCACCCCGTGTCATCTCCTCTGCATAAGCTCAGGCCTGGTACAGAGTTCACTTTGAATGAGAAAAACTTCTCAGAGACAGGACATCTCAACGCTTCATTTAGGAGCTCTGTGCTAGTAGCTAGTGCCAAAACTAGTATTTTGTGTGTGTGTGCTGGTCCTGGGGCTTGACCTCAGGACATAGGCACTGTCCCTGAGCTTGTTTGCTCAATGCTAGCACTCTACCACTTGAACCACAACTCTACTTCCAACTTTTTGGAGGTAAGAGTCTCAAGGACTTTCCTACACCAGCTGACTTTGAACCTTGCTCCTCAGATCTCAACCTCTTGATTCGCTAGGATTACAGGTGTGGTTTACCATGACCCCACAGTTTGTTTTTGTCGATTGTGGGGTTTGAACTCAGGACCTGGGCACTAAGTTCCTTTTTGCTCAAGGCTAGTGCTAGTCTACCACTTTGAGCCACAGTCTCACTTCTGGTTTTCCTGGTGATTAATTAGAGATAAAAGTCTCACAGACTTCCCTGACCAGACTGGCTTTAGATCGTGATCCTCAGATTTCTGCCTCCTGAGTAGCTAGGATTACAGGTGTAAGCCACCAGTGCCCGGCTTCCAGCTGATGATTTTAAACATTTTCTTTCTTTTTTTTTTTTGTAATCTGTGCAGTTTATCTCTTTCAGAACACTGTAATAAATCTTTGGCGAGTTAATTGGTATTTTTCCAGCCAGCAATTACTTGTCCTAATTCCCTGTTTAGAGCAAAGTGCCCAGAGCAGGAAAGGGAGAGTCAGGGTCTGTCACTGAGGGCGATTCCCACAGGGAGTCACTAGGTACAGACACATCCCACACACATGTCCATCCTTCTGCTTTCTCTCACCAAGGAGCCAGTGTATCAACCAAGTGAAAGAGGTGAAGGAGCAGTGTGAAGAGCAGAGAGAAGAGATTGCCAAAAAGAGAAAAGAAGCTGCAGCTTCCAGGGACCTGGGTGAAAAGAAAGACCAAAATCCACAGGTAATCGAGGGCCCTTCCTGTGCAGGCTTTCCTAGTGCCTCCTTTCGAGCCAACTACCCTGGTCTTGGTTCTCCCAGGCACAATAGAGCAAAGCTTGGTTCTGGGATGGATAAGGTTTTGTGTGTGTATGTATTTTCATTTCTCCTGGTTAATACCTGTATTGCTAGACTATATGGTACTGATCATTTAGTAATATGTATTTAACCGGCTGAGAAACTTCTAGACTGTTTTCATGGTGGTCATATTCTTTTAACATTCCTACCAGCAGCTTCTAAGGCCTGTTTCTTTACATCCTCATCAGCTTTTTCTACTGTTTATCTTTGCGGTATAGTTCTCCACATAGGTGTGGGGTAATAAATAGCACATTACCGTTTCAGTTTGCATTTCCCTATTAACTGATACTGGGCATCTTTTCATGATTTTTACTGGTCATTTGGATTATGGTGTCTGTTAAGACCCTTTTTACATATTCTAAGTACATAAAAATATATGGTATTGGATGTATGGTTTGCAGGATTTTTTCTAAATCTGGATTGTAGTTGCCTTTCCTCAATAATACATATTAAAACAGAGTTTTTAATTAGACGAAATCCACTGCATTTCTTTTATTGCTCTTGGTGTCATATCTAAGAAACACAAGTCTATAGGATGTATTCCTGTCTCCCTCTAGGGGTTTTATAGTTCCTAGCTCTGAGTTTCATAACTCTGTGTTCTGAGTTTATTATTTTTTTAGTATTAGGGCTTGTTTTGGGGTCTCATGCATGTTGGGCAGACACTGCCCTCCACTCATCCAGGCCTCCAGCCTTTTTTGTTCTGGTGATTTCTGAGATAGGGTCTTCTCTTTTTTTGCCCTGGCTAACCTGGACCATGCTTTTCCTATTTTACTTCCCTCCACAGCTAGGATGGCAGGTGCAATACCAGCACTTCCAGCCTTTTCTGTTTTCTTCCTTTTTTAAAATTCCCCTGCCAGTCCTAGATCTTGAACTTAGTACTTGAACACTGTCTTTGAGCTTTTTGGCTTATGGCTAGCACTCTACTATTTGAGCCACAGCTCCCTTTTTTGAACAGTGGTCCTCAGATCTAAGGCTCCTGAGTAGGATTACAGGCATGAGCCACCGATGCCCAGCACTTCTAGCTTTTTCTGTGGATATAGGGTCTCATTAACTTTTTTCCCCTGGCTGGCCTGGACTGTTTATGTCTGGGCTTACAGCTTTCTACCTAGGCTTCCCTGTGTCACTGGGACGGGCAGTTATGTTCCCCTGCACCAAGCTATCGTGCTTCCCTCCCGGAGCTGGGTACCCAGCTACTGATTGAGATGGAGAGTAATGGACTCTTATGCCCAGGCTGTCATTGAACCAGTCTCCCTTCAGTTACCTCCCAAGGAGCTAGAATTATAGGCATGAACCACCATGCCTAAAATCAGCTTCATTTTTTTGAGTAAATTGAGTCTTTTTTCTTTATTAATCTAGCTTAGAGCTTCCCAGTTTTGTTCATCTTTTCAAAAAACTATTAGTTTCATTAACTTTCTATATTACTTTTCTCTATTTCATTAATTTCCATATTTCCTTCCTTTAGGTTCATTCAGCTAGTTCTTTTTTTAATGATTCTTAATTCTTTTTAAAATTATTGACATGTTAGTTATGAGGGGATACCACTGTCAAATCTCCACATACCCTGTATTCGAACAGTCTCACCCCCTCTGTTACCTCACCCCCACTCACATCCCCAAAGAGGTTTACTTCTTTTGTTTCCATACTTTTAAAAAAAATACCTTAAGGTGACAGATTACACATTTAAGCAGTTTTGTTTTTTTTTTAAGGTTCACAGCAAAATCATTTGAAAGGAAGGTACAGAGATTTCCTTTATCTTCCACCATCATGGTACATTTGTCACAGTGGTGAAATGACACTGAAACATAATTAGCAAATCCATAGATAGGGTAGGGTGTACTTGTGGTGGTGTTTGGACCGTGTATAATGCCAGTACCATGCATATGCATTTCTGTAGTATCAGATGCAGTAATTTTCACGGCCCTAAAGATATTTTCTGCTGCTAGTTTTGGTATAATCCTAGCTTTGAATAATAGTGTGCATTTTTCTTCTGAAACAGTGTTGAGTTGGTATAATTTAAGTGTTGGTTAAAATTCACTAGTGAACACACTTGGGTCCAGGGCTGTCAGTTTTGTTTTTTGCCAGTCCTGGGACTTGAACTCAGGGTCAGAGCACTGTCTTTTTGCTCAAGGCTAGCACTCTACCACTTGAGCCACAGCGCCACTTCCAGCTTTGTCTGTATATATGGTGCTGAGGAATCGAACCCAGGGCTTCATATTCCCAGCCCAGGGCTGTCAGTTTTGTAGATATGATTACTGACTTAATTTCTATAATAGTCCTGGGACTATTTAGAGATTTGTGTGTGTGTGTGTGTGTGTGTGTGCGCATGCCATGGCATTTGAACTCAGGGCCCCAAGCTCTTGCTTTTTTCATTTAAAGCTGGCGTTCTACCTCACCTCCATTTCCACAAATAATGTATCTCATCTTGGGTCTAAATTTGAACAGATTGTATCTTTTAAGAAATGGGTCCATTTCATCTGAGTTTTTTGTCACGTTTTCTTCCGTGATATAGTTGGGTTTTTGAAATTTATTATCTCTGAATATTCTTTGATTCTTTTCTGTAGTTTGGAAATGGTATGCTTAGGTGTAGCTTTCTTGGATTTTTCCTGCTTGCTGTTGTGTGAGTTTTCTGGACTTGTTTTGGCTTTTGACATCTATTTTGCGGAAATTCCTGTTCTTTTGTTTTGAATTTTTGGTTTTTTTTTCTTTTGGTATTCATGTTGTGCATACTTTTAAAACCATCTGTAGTTGTCTCATGGTGCTTGGTTACTCTGTTATTTAATTCTTTTTATGTAGGTTTTTGTTTAAATATCCTTGACCTCAGAGAATCTGTTCAGCTGTGTGTAGTCCAGTAATATGCACATCAAAGCTTTGATTTTCTTCCTTTTAGTGGTTTTGATCTCTGGCATCCCTTAAAATTTCCATCGCTCTGCCTATTATAGGCAGAATATAGGCATTATGTCTATTCTTCCATGATGCCTACTTTCTCATAGAGTCTTTAGCATATTAATCCAAGTTGTTTTAAGTTACTGCTCTGGGGAAATCTAACATCTCTGCCATGTCTGGTCTGATGTACTCTCCAGTTTTTCTTTCTTTCTTTCTTGCAGAATGCCTTTAAATGGTCTCTCGACAGCTGGACATGAGGTACTGGTTAAGAGAAGCTGTTATAAATAGGCCTTTAGAAAATGGAAATGGGAAGTACTCTGTGGTCCTAGGAGCAAACTTCAGTTATTTAATGAGCTACTATTATCCTCCCCTCACACCTCAAGATAATTTCTAAGTATATCCCCCTCCCACACCTGTGGGGGATGGTCAAAATGAGAGCTGGGTATTTACCTATCTTTAGGTCTGTTAGCCTGATAATCAACCCTGCAGCTTAGTGAACACCTTGTTAAAGGAGAATGAGTGTTCTCTGGCTTATTTCTAAATGGTTCTTTCTCTTCCTACTGCTACAAAGAACCAGAAGTGATTGTTCAGTTTACTGTAAGAAGTTGGTGAGCTGAAGGTTAATGTGGGGGGGCTTCTATAACTGGGTCTCTTGGAAGTTTTTAGCTCAGGCTTGTCCTAAGTGAGGTGTCTGCAGGTTGTAAATTACAATTTCCCCACCCCAACTCTAGTGCACCCAGTAGAATCTGCTGGAATTCTCTCCTCTGTAAACTGTGCCTCCCAGGTTCTGCTGTCTCCAATCTTAGAGGCAAGGCTTTGCTTCTAGAGCTCCAAGAATTGATGGGTGTCATGGCTTTATCCTTGTTAGGCCACATGACAACTTTCAAGGTACTATTGAGGACTTCTTTTAATGAGTGTTAAAATGTACAAAATGGCTCTCTACACACTGCTTTAGCTGGTTTGGGTATGATGTGTTACTATTTTGATTTGCCTCCAAGTATTTTTCTCAATTGCTTTGTGGTTTCTTGTTTGATCCATTGGTTAAAGAATGCTGTTTAATTTCCATGTTATAGGTTTCTCAGGCTTTATTGTTACTGATTTAGTTTTCATTTCATTCTTTTTATGACTTGTGTCATTTAAATTCATTGCAGCTTGCTGTGCAGCCCACCCTTTGTTGTACCAGTGGAGGGGGTCCATGTGCATACCAACATACATTCTTCTCTTGTTGCATGTTCTATAGCTGTTTGTTCAGTCTAGCTAGTTTATGGTAGTTTGTCTCTTTCATTGTTCACTTTTCTGACTAGTTTTTAATCATAGTATTGAAAGCACTTCTGCAAGATCTGGACTTAAAACCTCAAGTCTGTTGACATAAATACCACAAACAGGGTAGATGGAGGTTTTTCACGCTGTGAGGTTGTAGGAGGGTGTGATGGTACACTGATGGTGTTGGGCGAAGAAGTACTTAAGAAGTTTTGGTCACAGAGTCCTACCCTGGCCATCCTGTGCTTGTTTCAGCTCCACATTCTCAGTGAGTCCCAGCCCAGACTGCAAGAAGCAGGCCAGCCACCGGCCCAAGTGCCACAAAGAAAAGGACATGTGCCTAACAGTGTCAGATCTCCATCAACCCCCAATTCTGAGGTGGTTTTGGACTTGAAGGGAGGGAAGAAAGGTAAGTGGCACCTGGCAATCACTTTCCTATTCACATCCTCTCACATCTTACAAGCAGTGGCTGGACATGCCCTATGCTCCCTATAGCTACTCAGGGCAGAGGGACCAGAGGCAGCTCGGAGTCAGCACTGGGGCTGGTGAGTGCAGGTGTGTTCTCTGAGCACCTACCTCCAGTGGGTTGCTATAGAGCTCCTTCTCCTACTGACAAAATATCCTTTTAAGCCAATCGTCTTGTTGGTTAGCAGCTGTGAAAGCAGAGGATTGTGGCAACATGAGACAGGGAAGGAGCCTAGAGCCTTCCTCCTGGGTGGTCACGTGGCCTGCTTCCCAAGATGTGTCTCAGCGGCCTGCAAAGCTGTGCACCACAGCCTCCTCCCCTTGCAGCCTGTCAAATACTTGAGTCCAGATCACTTTTGGACACTGTTTTTCTCTTATTGTGAAGACAAGCTGTAACATACAGACCAAGTCTCACCAGCTCCACACCCCACACTCAGGAGCATTGTTTTCAATTAAAGTGCTGCTGACGCCCCAGCTAACTGTTCTGTGTACAGATGACACCAACGAGATCCAGGATATCATCGAGCCTCAGAGAGACAGTCTGGGGCTGCCCCAGGATCCAGGCCAACCACAGGCTGCGGCAGGCAGGCTTGGTGCCGGCTTTGTGGGAGCTGGCAAACTTGGCCCAACTACTCAGGCACCAGCCGCACTGCTGGCAAGGCCTGCAGACCAGGAGCCTGAGGATCCTGAGGATCCTGAGCGGGAGCAGCTGGTTATCCGAGACGGGGAAGAGCAGGATGCTTCGGAGGAAGGTACGCGGGGCTCTGCGATCCTCTGTACCCCGACTCATCTCCTAAGTACTGGAAGTGTCCCCTTGAATTTCACTGCAGGGCAGTTTATTTTTGTCTACATGTATTAAGTGGGAGGCAGGAAGGAAGGGCAGTGCACACCAGCTTTAGCTTTCAGAAGAAATGAATGCCAACAGGAAGTTCAGAGGACTTTACAAGTCTAGAATGTTGAGCTGGAGACTTAACAGAAAATGTCTCAAAATAGGCAGGCTACCCCTTGCCTGTACTTTTATTGCCACCCCATGTGTGGTATCTGTGCCTGGCAAATAAAAGCATGGAGGGAAGTGATTGGGGAGATGGAAGTTTGTATATCTTTGAACACAGAAAAAAAGAGCCCCACTTTGTCATTTAATAGTGGGAATGTAAGACCTGCAGAGTATTCTGGGATATAATTCAGTGTCTTAAATCTGTTAAGAACTTTGCATTCCATCTGGGCCTGGAGCACTTTATGACGCATCCATTGGCTCTCATATTGCCTGTCCAGGGCAGTGTGGAAGTACAGAAGTGGGCCTGGGCAGCATAAGGTCCATAGGATCTGCTTTTAGATGCGTGTAATGATCTCATTTGAAGAATAAACCCAGAGCAGATGTTTCCAGGCATGCTTCTAAAGGCTTTTTTCTACCTATTACAGATATGAAATGTTTATTAACCCCTTTTTGGTGGTTCTTACATTCTGCACTAATTTTCTTTTGGGCCTCTTTATTCTTTTGGTAGTGAAGATTGCACTTGCTAGGCTTTGCCACTGAGCTACATCCCAGCCTGAGTCAGTTTTATATAGATAAGGGACAGTTTAATCTTTGGTTCACAATAGCACCTCCATTCTGCCTTGACATCAGTAAGCCCTTCTAAGGAGACACTATTTATTAACTAGAGACCTGTTGTTTCCTAGAAAACTAATGGCTTTTATTTGACCTAGACTGTTAAAAAGGAAATTTTTTTCTTTTTAGTTTTTGAGTTTATTTTGTGGTGCTGGGTCTGTTCAAACCTACTCAGGGTCTTCTGTGCTAGGCCATTTTGAGCCGCCCCCTCCCCCCCATCTCAAGAGCTACACTTGAAGTAGAGCACTTCTGCATGGCACTTGTACTGGAAGCAAGTCTCTTTGTGGACGTGTAATGGATGATTAGGTTAACACTCAGCTGCAGATATGCTGGTGTTCCTGTGGTATCAAGAGGAATGAAGTGGCTTTATGTTTCATCTAATTTAACAGGGAAAAAAGCACCCAAACCAGGAGAGAATGAGTACAATGTGGAAGAAAATGAGGGAGAATCTGAAAGAGACAAGCAGGCCGCCCTTGCAGGGAATGACAAGAACTCAGATGGTAAGCACACTGCTGGAGATGGTGGGTGCCTATTTCTGCTCCTTCACTTGGACTGTCTGTCGATAATAGTGTAGTCCTGCATTTCCAGATTTTTCTTGAGTAGCCTTTGAAAGCAGTAGGGTGGTGGAACACCCTAAGGGCAGAGATGCACTTGGCACTGGTTGAAAGATACGTTGGGTCCCACTTTTGCTAATCCACACCGCCCCCTCACTTTCTCTGCCATTAGTTTAAGCTGTACCTCAGTTCTACAGCTTTCATTACTATCCTGTAAGGCTAGACCCTGGCCAGAATCCTGAACATTGTTCCTTCTTCAGCTTATTGCTAGCAGGTCTTCTCAGTCCACTCCTATCTCTTGACACTTAAAAAAAATTCCCCATTCCTGCCTCCTTGGGCTGCAAACCATTTCCTCAATCTTCTTCTGGATTCTGTGCTTTATCCCCATCTGTCCTTTTCTTTTTTCCCACTTGTAATGAATGGTGCTAGGGGTTGAACTGAGGACCTAATACTTGTCATAGTTGCTAGACAAGTATTCTACCACACTCTACAACCCCCTTTATTGCAGTTCAGAGCAAGTATTCATCTCCAAAATAACCAGCAAAAAGCAGGGCTGGAGGTATGGCTCAAATGATAGAGCACCAACAGAGCAAGTGTGAGGCCCTGACACATCTAACCCTAGTACTGGTCAAGGGAGATAAGTAATTGACAGTCTTGGTGACACTGTACCTCACATGATTGTCATTTGCCATTGGAATTAAGGGAACCATGGCTCAGACCCTCTTTAAATGTTTAGTTTTTGTTGGTTCTTTAAGCATGCATTCATCTTGTGTTTAACACTGTGTAGTACAAATACTAGACTTTCTAGAGAACATTTTCTTTGTAAGCTTATACACCATTCCCTTTAAACCAGGGAGAAGCAGCTTTGGGATTTTGGTTCTATGTGGGGATTATCTGCCTAAATAGACAAGAGTCTGAATTTTTGTGTCCCTCACCTTTGGGAACTGTGAGGAGAAAAGAAAGCCTTGCTATCTTCAGACGTCTGCAGATACCTTCATTTGTAATCATTAGAACAATCCTTAATGTTTCAAATGCATGCGTGTGTGTGTTTAATAGTACTGGGGTTTTTTAACTTAAGGCTTTGCCCTTGCTACGCAGGTACTCAAGCCAACACCTTCAGCTCTTTTTGCTTTGTTTTTCAAATAGGGGCTTGCATTTTGCTCTGGTCAGCCTAAATTGCATCCTACTTATGCATTCCATATAGCGTTGGTGATCATGTTCAGCTGCCACTGGCTGAGAGGATGGCCTTTGTAAACGTGTCTGCCCAAACTGGTCTTGAATAGTACTTTCTCTGATCTCAGCCTTCTGAATAGCTACAATTACTTGAATGAGCCATCATTCCCAGTTTAGTATTTAATAATTATAAAAATTACATTTTAAATTTAGACTTGAAAAATCAGTGAGTTTCCATTTGCCCTTCACCTTGGTTCTCTGTTAACCTCTTATGTAATGGCAGTATAGCCCAAATAATGTTGAAGTCCAGTTGTGGTGTATATCACATACTGTAGGGGTGGAGACTGGAATGATCATGCTTCAAGGCAAAAAGTTCATGACTGCATCTTAAAAAGTTGGGCGTGGTGGTGTGTGTCTGTCATCCCAGCTACACAGGAAGCATATCTAAGAAAGATCAGTCTTCAGATAGCCTCCAGCAAAAATGAGACCCTGCGCATAAAATAAAAGCAGAAGTGGGGTGGGGACATATAGCTCAAATGGTATAGAGTACTGGCTAGGCACAGTCCTGAACTCAAAACCTAATATTACTATGTAAAAAAAAAGTTGATATATAGTACTATGGTTTCTCTTTTTTCTTTTTAGTTTTTAATGCTGAAGATCGGAAGAGGGATACCATAAGTTTACTTTATCAGCATGAAAGACAGAATCATACACTCTAAATCAAAACTGGAATTATATCGTGGCAGAACTGAAGAGACAAAACTACAAAAACACGAGTAACTCAGTACTCAGAACTGTGAAATGTGCTACAAAATGTATACCTAAAGATGATTATTGTGGTTTAGTATGTACTTTAGGAAAAAACCAAATCTGTCAGATGTTTTTGATGGTACTTTCAAATATGTCAAAATTGGTGACACTTTTTTGGCTAAAAGTTTTTCCAGTAATGGTGAGTGACTTTACCACTTCTTTATTCTGGTATATACTGTAAGTAGGGGGAGGGAACAGCAGCCTAAAATAGAGCTCCTCTGATATGAAGGAGAAATTAGCTACACAGAGAACTCTATGGGTTTCCTCTGGAGTCCTCCATATGTGCAAGGACCTTAAAGAGACTACTTGCATTATACCAAACTGACTTCATTTATTTTTTAACTATGCTTCATATTCATGAGCAAAGTGAATCATCTTGGTCTCTGCTATTGCAGTGACTGGCTTTTAGACTTCTAACATAAGGTGCTGGCTCCAGACATGTCCACGGCAGAGCATGGGCAGGGAGGACCAGCACTTGCAAGGCAAATGTTGGAATAGACCTTCACTTTATTAGTAAAGAAAAAAGTTACTTGTTGAAGGTTACATGCAGGGAGTTAATGACATCAAGTGTGACTTAAGTTGGGGCCTCTGACATCCAGCACTGAGAAGTCAGTTTTTCAGAGCTAGAAAATACTGAACCAGACCCAGCTCTTGAATTTATTTCATGGGAACCAGATTGAGCACGCCACATTTAAGGCCTAAAATTTATCATCTATACATTCTTATGTCAGCAGCCATAATAATGTTCAATCTTGTGTGTGTGTATGTGTATTGGTCCCGGGCATGAACTCATCAGGGCCTAAGTCCTGTCCCTGAGCTTTTGCTCAGGGCTAGCAATCTACAACTTGAGCCACAACTCTACTAGCTTTTTGGTAGTTTCAGCTCTCACCCTCCTCAGCAGCTTAGGATTACAGATGTCAAGACACCAGTGCCCAACAATGATTAATCTTTCAAGTGCCAAAAGTAACAGGAGTTTTTAAAAGGATATTCATATATTCTATGCAATGTCATGTAAAACTACAATCCCCATGTGCTTATGTTCCCTTGATATCTTAGAAATCCTGTAATTTGAAACTTCTTTTGTGTAAAACTTTGCATGTGTGCCAGCTTTAAGACAAACTCAGGGCCTGGGGGCTGCCACTGGGCTCTTTTGCTCAAAGCTAGCAGGCTACCACTTGAGCCACAACTATACTTCTGGCTTTTTTTTGGTAAAGTGGAAGTGAGTGTCTCACAGACTTTTCCCACCTAGGCTAGCTTTAAACCATTACCCTCAGATCTCAGACTCTTGAGTAGATAGGATTACAGGCCTGAGCCACAGGGCCTGGCAGATAATTTCTTTGTAAACTGCTGAAATGGTATAAGTTAAACATCTGTGATTCTTAGCTTGTATCAACAGAATGGTACTGTTTTTCTTATTTTTTTTTTTTGGTCAAGAAATTTATTAACCTTTACAAACACTATTTTCACTCAATCATTCATAAAAAATGGTTTGATTAAATATGTAGTAAAGCCATGTAACACTCATCAATGCATTCATTAAGACCAGTTTCAACCATGGAACTAATAAACCACTTTAAAACAGCAGTTTTCACTAATGTCAATGTAAGGCTGTCAAACAAAGTTTTCCTTTTAATGGAGTTGTTATCCAAGAAATCCATTCCACTTCACATATATGTACTAAGATGGATGTTTCCTTAAGAGTGGAATCTGAACATGATTTCCACCCCTTAATGGTTACCTTTTCAGTCTCTCAAACAAGTTTCACAACAGGGAAATATTTGTGAACAGAGAAATCAAATTCTGGAGGAACCTGTAAAGAAAATCACAAAGTTATATGTCTGCAGGAGTTCAGACAATAAACACGGTAGACACTACTTTAGAGTTTGTTTTCAAAAAGACTTTGTATTACTACAAAGAAGTAAAAAAGCCTGAAGAAAGAAAAATCAATTAACTTGTTTCTGGTTTATGAAGGTCATCAGAAAAACATACTGAATTAACTTCTCAAAGAGTTAAAAGGAAAATGGAAATAAATTACAGGAAAGTAGATCAGTAGACAAAACTTTGATTTCAGGGTCACTGATAGCACCAAGTAATGACATGAGAGCCATTACTAAAGGGAACAAAAGAAGGGACAGCCAAAGAACAGTGAGAGTAAATCCCCACATAAGAAACAATGTTTTGGCTGGCTGTTTTGCAGGACATCGATCTCTGTTAAATATGCTGATATAGCAGTTCTACGGAGGAAAATCTAAAGAAAAAAGTGATCTTCTGTTAAAGTACTGACTTTCTCAAAGGCAGAAAAATACTACCTACTTCTCCCACAAATCTGTCTTTGTACATACTGTTTCCCAAATTATAGACAGTAATTTACATGGGAAGGGGGATGCAAACTAACAACTTAAGTCACAAAGTATCTCTTGACAACATGGCAAGTTTTCTGTTGCTGAACTTATTCTGTAACACTTGTACATCTTACTCAAAACATGAGTTTTCAAAATGATTTTCCACACATCACAATATTTTCCACACAATGTATTTACCTTTGACTCTTTTTTGTGACCTCCTGCCAATAACTTCATAACCACAAAGTTGGGTTTGGCAACCTTTAAAATTCTATTGACCTAAAATATGAACACCATTAAGCTGTCATAAGATGCACAGTCAAAATTTATATGATAGATACATATAGGAACTTTGCATAATAATGTGTTGACGTTTTTAATCAAATAAAGGCAGCTTACATGATACTTATAAAAATATTTATAAGAAATGTCTTACATGCATATTTGCTACCAACATATCAAAATGTCCATTTATTACATACAGCTCAAAAACTTCCAGAAAATAGGTCAGCCATCCTAATTATCACTCAAAACCTGAACTGCCCAGAGTAGTTTCTAGGCCTTCAAATGACACCTTTACCTCTCCTAGACTTTAGCAAACAGATGACTATCATTGAAGTAGAAAAAGATCCATCCACAGGACCAAATTAACAAGAAAACTTGTGGGTGGGGACAGGAGGAAAAGCTGGGAGAGAGCAAAGAAAGGGGCAACACTATCCAAAAAGAAATGTACTTGTCACCTGACTTTACATATGATACTTCTAATAACAGAGACTTTCTCCAGTCAGCTGAAACCTTGCAAGAGCTACTCTAATTTGTTTCCATGAAAACAAAAGAACATTAAGCTGTCCAATCCTCTATAGTAGTGCAGTACAGTGTTTGGAGCATAAGTCTTGCAGTCAGGCTGTGTGTTTTCTAATCTCAGCCTTGCCACTGACTCGCTGTGAACCCTCTGCAATGTCTCTAATCTCTGCTCTCAGTTTCACCATCTATACGAATGAAGATAACCTATCCTAGCGAGATTAGTTGTAAGGATTAAATGAGTTAACGTAGACTGTAATGTGCTTCATAATAACACTTCAGTCTGTTCCCAAATACAGTGCTCACTAGATACCATGCAGAGCCGTATACAGTGATGTTATGCAATATAGCCTAACAAGGCATTTCTGATCGTATATGTATTACATGACTGTACTAAGAGCTTGGACCATGGCTGGTAGGCAGTACGTGCCCTAGAAGTAGTAACTGTCATTTCTAACATTTGTCTAAAAAGCTTCATTTGAACATATGAGTAATAACAGGACTATGCTTAAGATTCCTCTGCAGCCTCTCTGGAAATGCACATTACCACAGCCCAGGGCTGCATCTTCAACCTCAGGTCCAACATCCACCTGCCTAGGGAACAACTCTATTTTTAAACATCCAATGGGCACCAAAATGTAACATGTCCAAAACTGAATCCAGCCCTGCCTGCCACCTGCTCCTGCTCCACTGGCAGTTTTCTACCTGCTCAGACAAAACCTTCAAGGCATCCTGACTGCGCTCCCATCCTATAGCTAACCTATCCATCAGTCTAAAAGAGTTGGTCTTCAAATATAAAGGAAATTAGTGTGTGTGTGCGCGCGTGCGTGCACACACACACACATCAGTTCTGGAGCTTGAACACAGGGCCTGGGCACTATCCCTGAGGCTTTTGTGCTCAAGGCTAGCACTCTACCACTTTGAGCCACAGCTCGATTTCCTGCTTTTTTGGTAGTGAGGAATCTCACACTTTCCTGCCTGGGCTGGCTCTGAACCATGAGCCTCAGATCTAAGCCCCGAGTAGCTAGGATTAAGGTATCAGCCACTGGCACCTGGTAGCAATCGCTTTTCATTACCTCCATTACTACCATCATCTCCCAACTGGATTAGAGCTGTTATTAACTCCCTGACTGGCTCCCTGGATTCCACCCTTTATCCTGATACAGTCTATTTCCAACAATGTGCCACAGCCCTCCTTTAAAATGAAGACATGATCTTTCCTTTGCCCAGGACCCTGATAATAATTGTGTTGCTTTCCTCGCTCTATTGCACCTGTCCCTCCGAGTTCTCCAAATACTCCAGGGACACTCATGTCCCTTGTGTGTCAGTTTATAGATGGCTCTACTCAAAAGGGTCCATCACTGAGTTAACGTGGGATTTGGTTCTTTACCTAGGCTTAATTCGAAAATCACTTAAAATACCTAGGTTTAGGATATGTCTGGTAGAGTGCTTGTATAAGCATTCACAGAGCTCTGGGCTTAAGGGCCAACACAAACACTGTGTACACGTGTGAATTCCCTTCACCTCCTATAGCATTTCCCATCCCTGCTTTGTTTTTTGTTCATGTGCAATGACCTAATGTACTACATAATGTATTTAATTACAGTCTGCAACCCAGGGCCTCCTTCCCCCTTCCATGTCAGTTATTTTCTGCTAGGGATATTGTAGGTTTTCAACAAATCTTCATTGAATAAATTACATTTTCACTAAATGAAAAATAACATCTATTTCCAGGTACTTCCTTTAAACTTTTACATTAATATATTTATTAGACAGCCTATATATGGTATATAAAGTCTCTTTCCTATTGCTATTCTCCAAGACCCTCAGCTCCCCTCCCAAGAAGCAAACACATCATTCTGTATCCTTCAAGACATAGACTAATATGAGTAAATCTTGAATAATGCACTTTTCTTTGTGTCCCCACCCCCCTTTTTTGAAAAGGCAGTAGACTATACACTGTTTGGGGAAATTATCAAGACAATTTTAAAATTTATTATACCCTAAAGAACAATACACAAAACAGATTTACCATAATTTCTATCAGTCCACTGGTGATGAACACTAGAATTGCTATTACATTTTTGCTATTAGAGAGCCCAACAAAGTGCATACCTTTATATAGCCGTCACTTCTCTAATTTTCCTATGTGTGTATTTGAATCTATAAGATAAATCCCCAGAAGCAGAACTGCTGAGCCTAAGCATTTGTGATTTTTGGTAGATACTGCTACATTATCCCTGTAAGGAAGCTGTTAATAATAAACACATTGTCTCCAAACAGTATACGTAGATTATAGGTAAATCTATAAAATGAACATTTCAACAAAATTAGGGCTATAGCAATTACTAAAATAATGCAGTTTTCTAAAGCAAACTTTCGAAAACAAAAGGTTTAAAGTAAACCTTTAAATGATGCAGTTGAACAAAATGTTTTATATTTAAGATTTAAAACAGGTTAGCAAAACTATTTGAAATCCTCAGCAAAAACATAACAGCCTCCATTTACTAATAATGTGAAGTTCGCTATTATAATTAATGCTAATCTAATACTTGCTGCTAAGCTTATCCCCTGGAGGTACAGTGAATCTAGGCTTACCTCATGGTCTGGGCTGGGAATATTTTCCAATATTATTTTTGCCTGTTGAAAGTGCTTACTAGCTGCCACATACAGCTCTGGAGACTGAGGAGGAGGGCTATATTTATTGAGATCAGACATTTCCTTAAAAGGAAGGAAGATTATTATTCAATATGCTTAACACAGAAACTCAAGAGTACCTTTTTAATCATAGAACTCTATATTGACTATTCATATAAAGATATTGAAGCAAATACTTCGCTCACCTTCCTACTTTTTATGTAGCATTCCAGTCTCAACACTCAGTCTCATAATTTAAATAATTGCTAATATGAGAAGTACACCTAATGAAGCAAAATATTTTCACTCTAAAATTGTTACTTAATAACCAGCAAGTCTGACTATCTAGTTTAACAAGATGGCTGGCTGGGTACAAATAGCACATCTCTAAGAGGACCTTCAAATAACCTTCCTGAAAAATAAAAACTTAAATGCTGTTGCTGATGTACAATTTAAAAATGTGAAGTTTGTAGCTTTAATATATTTTTTGTAACAAAAACTAAACAAACTGGCTTAAGTGCTGACCTGAAAAGCTATTTTGTAAGGCTTGGATGTAAATAATTGGTTGAGGTCGGCAATTTGTATATGGGTGAGACATAGCTTCCTTCACTGCCTTCTGTTTAAGTTTTAAAATTTGAAATGATCCCTATGTTTTTAATGTCAGAATTGTCTTTTCTTTCCCCTTCCTTTCCTTCCTACCTTGCTCCCTCCCACCTTCCTATACCATGTCACCTTTGTTTTAAATACATTTGTCTTTTGGACCATGAAAAGAAAATAACAACCTTCCTGAGGGGCTCACCTTGAATTGTAGATAGTGCACTGGTGGTGGTGTCATCACACTATTGAACGGAGCAAACCTATGCTCATACCGCACTTGTTCACTATCAAGCTCAAATTTGGGTTTGCGCACTTTGCCATCCATGTCAAATGCTACCATGGTCTAAAGGAACATGGAATAAGAAAAGGAAAACATGCAAAAGTTATCACTAATGTAGACTTGAAAACAAATCAATTCCCTGATATATAAAGAGTTGAAAAATGCCTTAGAAACAGAAGAGAAAAAATCACCTCTTAGTATTATTTTTTTGTTGATCATGGAGCTCGAACTCTGGGCCTGGTTGCTGTCCATGAACTCTTCAGTTCAAGGCTACCCTCTACCACTTAAGCCACAATGCAGTCTCATGGACTTTCCTGCCTACGTTGACAGTGAACTTAGATCTCAGACTCCTGAATAGCTAGGATTACAGGTGTGAGCCAAGGCACCCAGTTGGGTGGTGGTGGTGGTGGTGGTGGTGGTGGTGGTGGTGTGTGTGTGTGTGTGCTTCTTTCTCTCTTTTTTTGCCAGTCCTGAACTTTTTTGCCAGCTTGAACTCAGGGCCTGGGTCCTGTCCCTGAGTCTCTTTGTGCTCAAAGATAGCACTGTACCATTTGAGCCACAGCACCATTTCTGGTTTTTTCTGTTTATGTGGTATTGAGGAATCGAACCTAGGGCTTCATGCATGGTAGGCAAGCACTCTGCCACTAGGCCATAGTCTCAGCCCAGTATTAATTTTTTTATGTGCTATTTTTTTGTTTTGTTTTTTTGCCAGGCCTGGGGCTTGAAACTCAGGGCCTGAGAACTGTCTCTGGCTTCTTTTTGCTCAAGGCTAGCACTCTACCACTTGAGCCACAGCGCCACTTCCAGATTTTTCTATATATGTGGTGCTGAGGAATCGAACCCAGGGCTTCATGTATATGAGACGAGCACCTTACCACTAGACCATATTCCCAGCCCTGTGCTATGTTTTATTCAAAAAAAAAAATCTTAAGTTCCATAGTATTATTGCCAAAGTACAATTACACCACATGCACGTCTTTCTTTCATGTTTCACACTTTTGCAACTACTTCAAGTAAAAGCTTCAAATAAAAGAAACAAATAGCATGTAATTTTCATGAGCACAGGCCTTGATTTTTTTGGCCAGTCCTAGGGCTTGGACTCAGGGCCTGAGCACTGTCCCTGGCTTCTTCCGGCTCAAGGCTAGCACTCTGCCACCTGAGCCACAGCGTCCCTGATGGCCGTTTTCCATATATGTGGTGCTGGGGAATCGAACCAAGAGCTTCATGTGTAGGAGGCAAGCGCTCTTGCCACTAGGCCATATTCCCAGCCCCATAGGCCTTGTTTCTTAAGCATCCTCTTTTTGCTTTATGGATTTAATATGCTATAATCATTTCAAAGAACTTCTTGACATGCCTAGTGCAACTTAAAAATTAGTCCTTACTATCTCTTAGAAATGGCCTACTTCAGTTAAGCCTCTCATTGTAGGGTCTATTCCCTTCCTAATACAGACCTTTAAACACACAAATTCCACATCTTCAACAATCCTAACTATTTATCAGAAGTAGCTCTTTTACTGCCCACGTCACACATATGTCATATGGCTTGTGTGGCATTAACTAGGCATGTGTGCGATGTATTCAGTACAAAGAATGTGACACACAGCAAGGTTCAAGTGCTTGTTGAAAACAACTAGAATTGAAAAAGGCAATTGAAAAAGGCTTTAAGCAGATAGGAAGAAAACAAAGGTAACAACAGAATCTGATAGAATCATGGGGAAAACGTTCATAAAATATACTGCATAATATAGTTAGATAGCAAGTGGGGTTTCATTTTAATGACTTACCTTAAACATTCCAGCACACATGTTCTGATAGGCTTGGCTCATTGTGATCTCACGGCTCAATGGGCGAACTGTAGAGACAAAAATATTCCATATTTACTCTCCCTACCCTCTTAAATTTTTGCAAAAGAAAAACTAATTTTTAAGATATCTGTTGGGTGCTGGTGACTCACATCTGTAATCCTAGCTACTCAGGAAGCTGAGATCTGAGGGTCAAGTTCCAAGCCAGCTCAGGCAGAAAGTTCCTGAGATTCTTATCTCCAACTAACCACTTAAAAACAAACAAACAAAAAAACAAAAGAAAAGCTGTGGCTCCAGTGGTAGAGTGCTAAACTACAGCAAAATAGCTCACAAGCAGTATCCAGGCTCTGAGTTCAAACTCCAGGACCAGCATGAAATAAATAAATCTTCCAGATTATTCACTAAAATGTAAAATGCAGTTCACTCCTACCACCTGAGCTTTGGTGAAATCTACAAATGATAAAATAGAACTGAAAAGCTAAACAATATTATGTTCCCTAAGTAGCTAATACTATAAAATTCCAGTTAGAAATTTAAACTTTTCTGAATTCACTTCAGTATATAGCAACTTAACCTAGTATATATAGGAAACCCACAAACAGTCATTCTATTCTCTCAAAAATATCCACCCAAAGTACTTTATAATAAATATAGTAACATCTATACTACGGTTCTCTAAGTGACCAATGGCATCGTCCTTTGACAATCTCTTTTTTCCTTATGGTTTCTGGACCAGATCTCTCAGGAGCTGTGATTACCTTCCCACACCTACTATGTTAGTTATGCAGTAACTTCTCCCCTGAGCCACAGCACACTGTAAAAGAACAGTGGATGCCTTTTAATTTCCCTCATCTGTTTTGTCTACACCACAGGCTACTTCTGGATCTGAGATGGTCAGATATATGGAACAGTAAAGAAAAGTTAGGACAGGAACCAAAGGCTGTCTCACCAATACTAGAACTCAAGTTTCTGTACCTTCTAATTTCTGAAGGGATAGCAAACAAGAACTAAAATGTAAACATTAACTCACTTATTACAATTCATGAAGAGCTCTCCATCTGTTTGTCAAAGCAAAATGCAACGTAATGTTCTTTATTTTCTAAGTGTAAAAGTCCACAGAACTAGCTAGGGTAGTACATACCTCCATTTCTAGCACTTTTTAGGCAGGAGGGCCATGAGTGTGAGGTTAACCTGAGCTACATAGGGAGACCCAATCTAAACAGGCACACACACAAACATAGTCCACAGTACCTTTCTTTTTTTTCTTTGTTTTTTTACTGCTACGGCCTTTCTGTTGCTCTTCCATTATCCTTTCTTCTGCCATTTGAGACCCATCAGCACGACTCAGTGTTGACATCAACCATGCATAAAGGAATTCAGAGAGATACCTAACAGGTAAAAAGTATTAGCAAGTGGTAGATGTCTAAAGAGACAGCTTTATCAACACTATATATATTAGTCACAAGGTATAATGTTATTTTCTTTTTGGCACTAGTTATTGGATGTAAGGTCTCAGGCATTCTAATAAGCACATGCTCTGCTACACCATCATCTCCAAGTGGATAGTTTTATAATGTTCTGAGGTTTAAAAAAATTTATCTAACTTGATAATCAGAGTATCTTATAAAAAAATGAGTATTAAAGCAATTAGCTTTTCCTTTCTACATTTTACACATTTCAAAAGACTTTTTTGGTAATGATAAACATACATATAAACTAAACAAATGCCCATGAAACCAAACCTTTTACTATCAGGACACTTATCACTTAAGTCTATTTATGCAAGTTCTCTGTGTGTGTACGTATTAATAAAAAACTAAAGCAAATAACTTAAAAATTATTTAAAAAAAACATCAAAACTCTTAATGGCATTATGTCAAACTAGTCTTAAAAATAAGAACATTCAGGGGCTGGGAATATGGCCTAGTGGGTAGAGTGCTCGCCTCACATACAGGAAGCCCTGGGTTCGATTCCTCAGCACCACATATACAGAAGATGGCCAGAAGTGGCGCTGTGGCTCAAGAGGTAGAGTGCTGGCCTTGAGCAAAAAGAAGCCAGGGACAGTGCTCAGGCCCTGAGTTCAAGGCCCAGGACTGGCCAAAAAATAAAAAATAAATAAGAACATTCAAAGTTATAATTTACTTGTACTTGCTCAATAAAAAATGCAAAATAGAACATTCTACTAGATAATTTTCAGACATTTTATCAACATTACAATTGGCTAAGCCAATAAAGCAGTTCAAATTTAAGAGATAAATACATACGTTTTATAATATAATCAGTGAAAAGTAAAATTAAGGACCATTACTATATTGAATGAAAACTAATAAAGATTTGCAAGAGATTTTGTGATCTATAATGATACCTATTTCTAAAATTTCCACAAAGATATAAGGCACATAAACACATACAGAACAGGATATTTTAAAGCAAAATAAACACTAGTCAAAAGATATCATTAGAATGCCTTAAATGCTATACTTTGAAACAAAACAGGACAGCTAAGGTAAAAAGCAAGATACATTTTTTTCTCATAAAAAGCATGCAATGTCGTATGGAGACAATATGCTTGGCACTGAGTTTAAGAAAAGCACCACAGGCTGGGAACATGGCCTGGGCTGGGAATATGACCTAGTGGCAAGAGTGCTTGCCTCATATACATGAAGCCCTAGGTTCAATTCCTCAGCACCACATATACAGAAAAGGCCAGAAGTGGCGCTGTGGCTCAAGTGGCAGAGTGCTAGCCTTGAGCAAAAGGAAGCCAAGGACAGTGCTCAGGCCCTGAGTTCAAGCCCCAGGACTGGCAAAGAAAAGAAAAGCACCTATTATTTTTCCTTACCACACTGCAAATGTGGTAGGGAAGGTCTGTAATTTGTATTTTCATTCAGTAAAGGATTTTGATAGGCAACTCATAATGCCTTTTATATTTGGACCTTCTATAACCTAGGGTCAGATGAGTGAAGAGATGACAGGATTCAGGGCTGTCCTCTCAAACATCAGATTCTTCAACCACTTTTATTAAATGCTGTATTAAAATTCATACACAACCACATTTAAGGAGAGTGAGAACACTGATAGTATCACTTATTCTCAAACTGTCATCCACAGGCTGATAGCAGCACCACCTGGGACGTAGTTAGAAATGGAAATGACGGTCTCACAGTACATCTACTAACCCAGGGGTTGACAACAGGGAATATGCCCAGTAGACGATTCTACGGAATGTTACCATTTAAGAACCACTGTGTCTGCTGATGATTTTTAAAGGGCATACACACAATCAGGAATCATATTCATGAACAACAAGATTATTCTGCAGGCAACCAATATGTAATTTTGAACCCAAAAAGCAGTTCAGAACTAATATGAAAGTCACAGACTATTTATAGACAACAATTAAAGTTTCTTCTGCTAAGAAGAAAAGAACCGGCTTATGAATGTATTTGTAATGCTACTTTGTCATTAATTGGTTGAAATAAAATTCTACTTCTTGGTGTAAAAAGGCATATGAAAATTATATTTTGATCTGAGAAATGAAGAAGAAAAGTTTCTCTTTAGCTGTTGCAAACCAGGAAGAAAAAGAACTTGAGGATACTTCCCAAATAAAAATCAATAGAAGCTAGGCATGCTTGTAATCCTAGCACTTGGAGAAAGCTGAGACAACGTTAAGGCCAACCAGGGCTACTTAGTAAGATTCTATCTCAAAAGAAGTAAAAAATATCAACTGTGAGCTAATAACAAAATGTGTTCCACGAACTATATAAACTCCTCTCGGTAAGGGTCATTTGGTATTACTTTTAGTCTTCCTCAGAGCAGTGACTCCAAAGAAGGCATTTCTAAATTACATTAATTCAAATATGAGTTTAAAAGGCAAATTCGAAGTCTCCAAAAGCCTAATATACCAAATTTTGATGTTTGTGTTGGGCAACTCAGGACATCATTCGCTTCACACTGTCTCTGTTCTTTGCCAGACTAAGATAATACAATATACCTAAATTCATTAACATTAAATTCTCTTAAATTATTTTCTGTCGATGACAGATGGTACATGCTTAAGGTATTTTCAAAGACCCTATTCCTAGATTTTCTTATCTCATCATCCAGTGAAAGGGGAGAATGACTATGCTAAGGATCATCTCTCAGTGCTTATGCACAGCTACGGAGGCCAAGGTGCAGGGCACAACTAAAAGCAGTGACCATCCAGCAGGTGATTTCTCCTCAGATCTGACTCCACCTGCTTTCACTCTAGAAGCATACCCACCCATTTGCTTCCAAAGAAGTTGAAGATCCTCAATTAATCCATTTACTTTGGAAACACAACTAATAATTTTCTCAAAAACAGGCAAATGGCTAGAAAAGCGTGGGTGCTATTACAGCACTAAAGACATTAATATTGAGCTAGCTCTGATTTTCAATAGATTTTTTTTTACAATTATACAACAACTGACGTTAAATGAAAAGGCATTACACTTTATTTATAGATGCTCTCTCAGATCTTATTTACACTACCCATACACCAAATTGATCTCAAATTGTACTCTTACCAGTATATGTAGTAGTATTCGTGCATGCTATAGAGTTCCAACTCAAAGCCACTTAGGAGATACTGTATCATAATTCGAAGGTTATGGTAAAGGACCCAGGTTCCTAAACAGGCCAAATGTTGCCTTTGGGGTTCCTGTTTCAACAGCATAGTGTGAAGTGCTGCATCAACCTTCTCTGCCTATAAAAATCAAATGTCACAAAATTGGCTTTTTATTTCTTCTAAGTAATAGAGCTTTAACATCTTAGTGGAGCCAGGCAGTAGTGGCTCATGCCTAGAAAACTAGCTACTCATGAGACTGAGATCTAAGAATTGAGGTTTGAAGCTAGCGAGGGTAGGAAAATCTAGGAGACATCTATTTCCAATTAACTACCAAAAAGCCAAAAGTGGAGATGTAACCCAAGTAATAGACCACTAGCTTTGAGCATAAAAGCTAAGGGACAAGACCCAGATCCTGAGTTCAAGTCCTAGCAATGGAACAAAAAAAAAGGAGTAGAGAATTTAAATGTCATCACTCAAGGTACTCCTACTTTCAAATGCATTGTTATTTAGGTTTAGATCCAAGTTCTTTTTTCACAAAAGTTACTATTTAATCACTCCTTAAAAATACATCCAGTGCAAAATGGAAGTATCTCTAGCCTGTGTGTGGTGGTGCAGACCTTCACCCCTGTAATACCAGCTTCCCACAAGGCTTAGGCAGGAAGATTGCTGTGTCCAGGGGTTTGAAATCAGCCTGGCCAACAAGAGAACTTTTAAAACGACCAATCAAAAACCCTCAAACAAGTGAGTGCAGGGTTTTAGTTATTAGTTAATATGGTTGCTCACAAACTTAAAATTAGTATTATAATATAAACTTGCCATAAAATAGTTCTATACATACTTTATAATTTATCCTCATTATCAAAAAATAACTTCAAATGTCTTATTCTTTTCATAAACTCTTCCTTTGGTATATGAAAGTTAAATTCTAAGTAAAAAGTAAGTTCATTTATAGTAAAAAGTTAAGATACTCAAGACGCTGATTTAAAAATGGATTGAAATATATCTAAATTAAGTATGTGAGTTTGTGTCTTTTTTCCTTTTTGGAAACACGGTTTTGGTAGCCCAAGCTGGCCTTGAACTTGTAATCCTCCTGTCTCAGCCTTAGTACTGGAATTACAGGTATGTGCCACCACACCTGGCTTTGAGATGTTTAATTTTAGAGAAGACTACCACTTAACTCTTACCTCATCTTGCAAGGTAGCAAATTCCTCAAGAATATGACCAAGCTTATCTCTCTGACGAGCTCTGTTATGTCCATGGATCTGAATAAGACTACAAAAAGGCTGTAATACATACATAATTTGTTAACCTTCAATAGAAAATTTCCTTATGCTAAAAAGACATAAAAAGACATGCTAAAAAGATTTGAATCCTCAAAATCTGGCTTAAGGAGAAAGATGCTAAGAAAAATCATATCTAAGCATATTTTTAAGTAAATGCTCTCTTTAAAGAATTCTACACAAGAATTTATAAATAACAAGAAAAAAGTGGCTTATATTGAAACTTGCTTTTTCCTATGGCAAAAAATATCTTCCTTCAATCTTTAGACATCTTCCTGCAATGTCAAAAAAAACTTATTTTAAACCAAGAGCCAATATACAAAGGATATGTTAGGGTGCTGCTTCAAATACACTAGAATGCCTGACAATTATATGGCTTCTGTTATACGGCTGAAGTTCTTCTCTTCCTACTATCCACATGTAGCCTCTTCTCATATTAACTTATTTCACTACTCAGACAACAGACAAGAATGGTGCTTGGTCTTAAAACCTATGAATATTTCTTTGAAGTTTAATACTGTTTAAATTTGAATACTTTGATAAACACCCCATTCAAACAATAACTACCCTCCCTATAAGAGGTGTAAGGGAAGTGACATTTGATTATCTTGAAACTACACACTCAAAATCCAAACCTTTTTAAATGCTGACAAGAAACTCAAAAATTCCCATATTTGGGAGCATTTTAAATTTCAGTATTTGGATTAGGGATGCTTTACTGTAAATACTTCAAAATCCAGATAAAATCTTAAGCAACTTTCAGCCCCCAGTATTTCAGACAGGAATAGTAAATCTGTACTAGCATTTCACTTTTCAAACATTGGGAACTTTATAGGATAATCATATGATGAGGATAAAATGCTAGGAATAAAAATGCGATCTCTTCTGGTTTCCTTTCATTATACCATATACTTCCTTCCTACACACACATTTATTTAGTAAATGGAATTAGACCCCAAAGGGCTTTCTGGTCACGTTTTCCATGAGGAACATTTATACAGCTAAGTAAGAAGGACTAAGATAAGCATGTCCTTTTCAGCTGGGAGTCACAATGCCTCAAAGGTGGTCCTCAAAGTACCTAGTGAAAGGTTATCCGAGGCTGCCTCTGTATCTAGTAACTCATCAGGAAGGCTACAGATCATGTTAGTCATTCAAGGGTTAAGAGACAGAATTTGTTTTTAATTTAATCACTGAATAAGAAAATAGACGAAAACAGTGATATTGTAGGATGTAGCACCCATAATTTTCATAATTTTTAAAGTACCCACAACTATTCAAGTTGTAGTTCTTACCCGAACACAGTGAGTCACGAAAGAGTCAATACAGTCCTTAGCCTGGTGATTATTATACAGGCAGCACCTGTAAGACAATAATCACATCATTAAAACCCAAATTTGGGTTTTTTTGGTCATAGGGCTTGAACTCTGGGCCTGGGCGCTGTTGCTAAGCTCTTCAGCTCAAGGCTAGTGCTCTACTACTTGAGCCACAGTGCTGCTTCTGGTTTTTTGATGGTTAATTGGTAATGAATACATTTCTTTTTAACAGTATCATCCCCTCCCTCATTCTCTCCCAGTTTTTCCCCTCCCAACTTCCTCCCCCCAAAAAACTTGTATGTTCATTTCCAACATAGTGTCTAGTGGGTTTCACTGTTGAATTGGTTCACACTTTGTTTCACCATTTCTTTTTTCTTTTTGCCAGTTCTGGGGCTTGCACTCAGGGCCTGAGCACTGTCCCTGGCTTCTTTTTGCTCAAGGCTAGCACTCTTCCACTTGAGCCACAGCGCCACCTCTGGCCGTTTTCTATATATGTGGTGCTGGGGAATCGAACCCAGGGCTTCATGTATACCAGGCAAGCACTCTTGCCACTAGGCCATATTCCCAGCCCCTTTGTCTCACCATTTCTGTAGCACAACTTTAATAGGAATAAATATGAAAACAACTTAAACATCCTATTGCACAGAAGTTAGTAAAATAAGCTCCAGAGTTTAATAAATCAAGTAAGTCTGCATGGATTATGTTTAGATGTTAAAATTCCAATGAGGGAAGAAAAAAAAGCATGTTGCAGAGCATTTACGCATTGTGATGCAATTTATGTAAAGTTTAAAAATAGGTAAAATAAATCTGGGTGGCACACACACAGAATCCCAGCTAGACCGGAGGCGAGACTGCTGGACTACAGACTAAGGATGGATGGAAGAAAAAAGAAAAAAGAAAACTCTATCTGAAAAACAAAAGAAGATCTAGGTTCACAGCTTAGGTGGTTGAGTACCAAGGGTACCAAGAGTACCAACTTCAAACCCAGTATTTGCAATAATAATGATGATAACAAAAATAAATTAGAACATTGTTACATATATTTGGTGATAATATACAAATATAGGAGTGATACATATAAGCTGCAATGTCAAGGTTACTTCTAGGAACAATGTGAGAGCAAAGCATGGAATAAGAGTCAGATTTGGAACTAAGTCAGCAATTCTCAAAATATAGCCTGCATTTCCTTGGAGGTGAGGTAAGTTGAGAAACTTTGTGAGGACAAAAGCCCAAGTACAATTATGATCCTATTTGCCTCTCAAATCTCTCACAAGTATACAGTGCACATTTCCCAAAGGTCTAAGGTATGTGACATCACAGCAGATGGCAAACAATACTGTCAAGTTCCTTCATCCCTGAGTAGGACAACTCTTGAGGTTTGTAACCTACATTGTCTACAGTGCCCCTGTAAGCTCTCTACAAGACTGAACCAAAGTTACCTTTTGTGAACTTTATATTACTTGGCTTTCATTCCTCCTTTTGTCCCGCTTGCCTACAATTACTATCTTCCTGGTCATACTTCCAAAAGCATATTGCTGTGAATCTTGCTCTTAGGGTGTGTTCCCAAGAAAACCCATCAAAGACAGCTCCTAAAGTTTTATATAACATGTGGCATGACTTATGCAACTAATTTTTGGTAAGAATGCTTAAGTACTAATTATTCTTAAAATATTTATATGTTTATATCTTTGCACATGTTGGTTTATTTCACTAAGAAGTAAAAACTCAGTCCTTCCCTTTCCATTGGAAAAGCTCTACCTATTTCTCTTATGACATATTTGTGGGACAGTGATTCTTAAGGGCATAGCTTAATTTGGTTATGTCTGAGTTATTATTTCTATGGGAACTTGATTCCAAACAATTTTTACACTTTGGGCATATAGAAGTAAAAAGAAACTAGGCTAAAAAACTTACTGTAAGTTATATATATATATATGTATATATATATATATATATATATATATATATATATATACACACATACATAAAATGTTTTATAATACTTACTTGGGGGAAAGCACCGGAGGGCTGACAAAAGACCGAAGGGCATCTTTCACCATGTCTTGCATGAGATGAGTTCCAAAGACCTTTTTGTTATCCACTAGGAAAGTGGTCTAAAAAAATAAATGTTATATGTATTATTCATACTGCCACAAATACATGGTCATTACTGAGACACAGTATACCACCTGAAAACATTACAGAATATCATAATGATTAAGAGACAGTGGTAAGTGGGTATCTTTGCTCTCTTCCCAATCTTAGGAAGAAAATATTTAATATTTCATCATATTAAGATAATAGCTATAGGGTTTTTTCTTTTAATATGCTATCTAGCAGGTTAAAGGAGTTCTTTTATTGCTGGATTTGCACATTTAAAAATCATAAATAGATACTTAATTCTCTTATATGCTTTTTTTCTTAAATCTACTAAAACTTAAGCCCCACTTGGTCATAAACTCCACTTAGTCCATTTTATGTTTTTATGCACTGCTAGGTTTGATTTGCTAATATTTTGTTGAAGATTTTTATGTCTGTGTTGATTTAAAAGTTCCTAATGTTTGTAATGTCAGTTTGGCTCTGGTATTCAATTAATTTTTTGATTAGAAGGGTTTTTATTATAATTTAAATTTACTAATAGATACAGGGTTATCCAAACTACTTTGATAAATTTTGGTAGTCTAGTCAGTTAAGAAATAGATCCATTTTATCTAAGAGTTTACATAAGTAAGAGCTAGGTATAGTATTTCTTTTGTTTTGTTTTTTGCCAGTCCTGAGGGCTCAGGCCTGAGCACTGTCCCTGGCTTCTTTTTGCTCAAGGCCAGTACTCTACCACTTGAGCCACAGCACCACTTCCAGCTTTTTCTATGTATGTGGTGCTGAGGAATCGAACCCAGAGCTTCATGTATACGAGGCAAGCACTTTAGCACTAGGCCATATTCCCAGCCCTAGGTATAGTATTTCTATATTGTTCTTTTAAGGTCTTTGTATATACAAGCTTAGTAATGGTATCACTTTTGGGGAAGGGGGATTATATCCAGGGTCTGGTGTTTGCTAGACACGAGGTCTATTTGAGTCACGTTCCCAGCCTACTTCCTTTACTCTTGGTATTAACAATTTTTATCTTTTTTTTATTCTGTCTAGTTAGAAGTTCATAATTGATATTTTCAAAGAACCAGTCTTTGGGTATGCAAGTTTTAGCCTACTTTTCTAGTTCATATTCTGCTCATTTCAGCTCTTTCTTAGTTTCATCTGCTTGTTAATTAGTTCCTTTTTCCTCATCTCTTAAGATGGAAGCTCACATTTTATCAATGTAAGGTATTTCTCTTTCTCTATGTAATCATTTAATGTTATAAATTTTTAGTTAAGAACTGCTACATAGCTGGGATACTCATTCTTCAAATAACCAGCAAAAAGTCAGGCTGGTAGCATGCCTTAGGTGGTAGAACTACATACAGTCAAGGAAGCAAGCCCAATCAAATATGAAGCCCTGAGTTCAATTCCCATACTAGCTAGGGAACAATCAATCTCCCAAGATTTGGTTTAGTTGTGTCTTACAGAATATGTTATATTTTCACTATCATTCAATTCAAAATGTTTTGTTTTCCCCCAAGCTAGTCTCAAACTCATGATCCTCCTATCTCATCCTCCTTGTTGATTACTAGCATGTGCTACCATGGCTGGTCTTTTTTTTTTTTCCCCCTTAATGCTAGGAGTGGATCTTGAACTCAGGGCATCAACCAATTGCTTGGTTTTTTTATTTTATTGGTCCTGGGCTTGAACTCAGGGCCCGGGAGCTATCTTTGAGCTTTTGTGCTCAAGACTCAAGTGCTCTACCACTCTGAACCATAGTGCCATTTTTAGTTTTGAGATAATTTTAGATAATTGGAAATAAGGAGTTTCATGGACTTTCTTGCCAGGGCTGTTTTGAACCGCCATCCTTAGATCTCAGCCTCCTGAGTAACTAGGATTACAAGTGTGAGCCACCAAGGCCTGGCTGCTTGGCTTTTTATTCAAAGTTTGGCACTCTACCACCTGAGTCACATCTGGCCTGTAGACTGGGTAGCTGGATGGTGGATTTTCCTGCCTATGCTGGCTCTGAACCACAATCTTCCCATCTCAGCCTCCTGAGTGGCTAGGATTACAAGTTTGTAAGTTATCTTCCTCTTATGACTATTTTCATTCTAAAATGGTAAGAAAGTTATTTGTATGATTTCAATTTTTGTAAAATTACTACTGTTCATTTTAGTCAAGAATAATCTTAATGGATGTTTAATATTCTAGGTCAATACTTTAGTGCACACTTGTAATCCTAACTACTCAGGAGATTGGGAAGACTGGGTGTTTCAAGGCAAGCCCAAGGAGTTTATGAGATGCCATCTCAGACAGTATAAAACTGGTGGTGTACATGTCAGTTCATCTAGAGTAAAAATTATAAATAGAAGGATTGTGGTTCTGGTCCACCTGACACAAAAAGATCCTATTTAAAAAACTGACATGAGCAAAAAAGGCTGTCAGTCTGAGTGTGGTTCAAATGGTAGAGTGTGGGGCTGGGAATATGGCCTAGTGGTAAAGTGCTCGCCCTGGGTTCAATTCCTCAGCACCACACATATAGAAAAAGCCAGAAGTAGCACTATGGCTCAAGTAGTAGAGTGCTAGCCTTGAGCAAAAGAAAGCCAGGGACACTGTTCAGTCCCTGAGTTCAGGCCCCAGGACTGGCAAAAAAACAAAACAAAACAAATGGTAGAGTGCTTGTCAAACACAAGTAAGGACTTGAGTTCAAACCCCAGAACCACTAAAAAAAGAATACCAAGTGCAGAACATCCTGTTGCCCATCAATCAATAAAATAATGTCAATAGCCAGGCACCAGTGGCTAGATCTATAATCCTAGCCACAAAGGAGGCTGAGACCTAAGGACTGAAATTCAAAGCCAGCCCAGGCAGTAAAGGCCATGATACTCTTACCTCCAACTAACAACCAAACGCCACCCTCCCCCCCCCCCCCCAAAAAAAAGCAGAAAGAGAGCTGTGACTGAAGTGGTACATTACTAGCCTTGATTTTTAAAGCTCAGAGGAAGCTCCCATGCCCTGAGTTCAAGCCCTAGGACCAGCAAAAAAAGAAAACTGTCAATATAATTTACTGTTTTAAGTATTTTGATACTAAAGTAGGACTTACTTGTAACAGAGACCTTGAAAGAACACATGGTGACTGTTCACTAAATTCACAGAAAAAATCCTAAAAGATACATGGGAAAAAAAAGCAATGATACTTGAATGAATACAAGGTAGAAATGTTTGCACAAACGAGTTTTAAGTTTTGAAAATGATGTAGTAGAGTTAAAATATGACAAATAGTCTAAGTTTACTTTTAGAGCAATTGCCTATAACAAATAGATAATAAGTAATTTTAGAGCTTACACTAAAAAAATACTGCTCAATAACAGAACTATCATGAAAACAGTAATAGCAAAACTTCAGTTTCTATTTCAAAGAAATAAATATCAAGTAACCATGTCAATTACAATCGAATCATGTTACATTCACTACTGTATTACTGACTGTTGTTAGTAGGTAGGTACCTTTGGGTCAAGACCAAAGGATATGGGTTTGTATAGGGAAAAAGATAATGTCTCAACTTAAGACTCTTAGGTCTGATCCTCTGAGAATTCCCTCCTCAGTGACCAGCACCAGAGTACAAGGCAGAAACATGAGATCTTGTTGAGCTCCTTTGCCAACCCGATATTTAATTCATCACCAATATTTTACCCATTTAGCTACCTTACATTATATCAGGCTCCCATTATTTTAATCCAAGTTATCATTATTTCCTTCTTGGACTATACTAACAGTTTCTTAATTTGTTTTCTGTATTTACTCTGATCCCTTCCAATTTTGTCTCTACAATGCAGCTACTGAATCTTTGCAAAGTGTAATCAAATTATATTACTACCCAATATCTAATGAATTTTGCAGAAAATATGCCCAAATACTTCAGATAGAGCCTCAGTTACCTACTCTGGTTAGAACCAAGGTCAATTCCTTGAGATGCCAAGAATGGGCCATAATCTCCTCATAAGAATTGATGAAAATGACTGGCATAATATCAGACTACCCATCTTTCTGTATCAGTAGCTTATCAAGACCCAAGTCAGCCTTGCTGATTGTTTTATTAACACAATCACAATTTGTCTACCAAGAATAGAAAACATAACTGGTAAAACAATAGTATATTAAATACATTATCACCTTAGAGGCTATAAAATAATAAAAATAGTTTTCTTATACTTTAAGACCTTACAACATGATAAACACAAATATATATCCATGTAACAACTGGGATCAGAAAGGCAGATGCAAAGGAATGAAAAAAATCTCTATTCTGATTCCAGATATGCCACTGTATTTATCAAATATGGTTATAAACTGTCTGAATTTTAGTTTGCTTAGCTAGAAAATGAACAGCAAAATAAATGATTTTATGGGTATCATCCTTTCTACTTTAAAATTCTATTATTCTAATGAGTCAAGAGCAAGAACAAGGGCTGGGGATATAGCCTAGTGGCAAGAGTGCCTGCCTCGGATACACGAGGCCCTAGGTTCGATTCCCCAGCACCACATATACAGAAAACGGCCAGAAGCGGCGCTGTGGCTCAAGTGGCAGAGTGCTAGCCTTGAGCGGGAAGAAGCCAGGGACAGTGCTCAGGCCCTGAGTCCAAGGCCCAGGACTGGCCAAAAAAAAAAAAAAAAAAAAAGAGCAAGAACAACTCAAAGTAACAGAGGCATTATCAGTAAAATTTTTCTAAGGAACAAATGTTGGGCTTGAATGACAAAGAATGAAAGACAAAGGCATTACAAAAAAGAACATAAGCAAAAGTACCAATCTTACATCCCAGAGATTGGTGGCTAATGTAAGAAATATAAACTAAATACTTGTTACCTCAAGTAACACAGATTCAATGGCAACTGCAACCAAAAATGAAGGCTTCAGAAACGACATGGGGATATAAATACACATACATATATATCTGCACATATATATGTGTGTATATATATATTCTCTTATTCATACAAAAGGATTTAAGATAAAACAGTTTAAATCTTATTCTTAAAATGTGAATGAATCAATCTCTAAACTCCAGCTTCTTAAAATGTATTATATACACCACTTAGTTTTCTACCTATCAGAGAAAAAGATAAGCAGTATGATTTATTCTTTCTCTCTAAGAAATGATAAACCATTCTGTAGTTAAACCAAAGGTATATTTAACAATAGAGACTTATACCTACCAGGATACAATGTAAATTTGTTAAGTTCACAACCTCACATACAGTTTTTATTCTATCTATTAGTCTTGCAAAATAGTTAACCATTTCTTCCCTTTTAATTATTTTTGCATATCGAGGGAAGGTAGGTGGAAGTAGCCTCTGATTCACAAGGGGTTCAAAACCCATCATAATTGGATGATCTAAAAAAGAAAAAAGAAAAAGGTAAGGTTTTCAAAGCTTCTCTGAATTTTAAAGTACAAATGCTATTAAATATTAAGTGAAAAACACCAATTTCAAAGGCATATCCAAATTATTTCCAATCTCAGTCCTAAAAACAAAGTTTTTACTTTATAATTTATATATACACACCCACAAGCACATAGATAGGCACATGCACACACATATACTTAAAAAAATGAGATGAACAGATTTACTAACTTCCAAAGAGTACTTTCCACTTACATAATGGTAGCTGTGGAGATGGGAGGGGGATTTCTACCTCAAAATAAACTCTAACCCAAAAATGTGGTAATATAGGACCAATAAAATCTCAAGAGGAAATGCTACAGTAAGCCATAAGATTTTGAAGAAAGGTAAAATGGGAACATACTACCATAGACCTCTTTCCTCTTGATTACCAAATAATGGAATCAATTCAAATTTAACTACATAATGACCCAGAATAGCACAAAAGATCAGCCCCTAGAGAAGTCCTAAGTCCTGCAAAGATATGGTACTGAGATGTAATTATAGAAATCATGATGTTACAAAGACAGTATTAGCAGAGATCTAAGGGTAAACACCTTGTTCTCTGTTTCTGTCTCTTCGCTATCCAGCCAGGGTAAGCATTTTTGCTTATAGTTGGTGCTCTACTACTTTAGCCATGCCTCCCATTCCAGCTTTTTGGTGGTTAGTTGCAGATAAGAAGAGTTCCAAGGATTTGTCTGTCTGCCAGGGCTGGCAAATTTGAGATCCTCAGATTGTAGCCTCCTGAGTAGCTTATTAGAAGCACGAGTCACTGGTGACCAGCTGATCACAATTCTTATACTAGCACAAAGCTACAAACTATGTATTTCTCAACTTGAAATCTAAACTGAAAACGTACAGCCCAGAAGAAGTGACTGTGAATTTTAATTCAAAGTTCTTCTGCTGGCCTGCAAACAGGGTACAACCTGAGATTACTATGGCTTCAGAGGTCAATGAAAGATACAAGGAAAGCAAAAGGCATATTATTAAGAACTGAAAACAAGAAGACTGGACCAAATTCTAGCAGTACCCTTGAGGTTTACATTATAGGATGGTGTAAACAAAGATGGTCTTGAAGAGTTCTTGGCCTTCTTCCTCTTTTCCATATTTATTTCTCCCTTGCCAAAATTACTTTTTCGTATATAAATTCCAATGTAACTGCAAATTCCAATGAAAATCAGTTTCTGCCTAATGGACATTTTCACCTTTCTATCCTACATCATCTCAAAAGGCACATTTTCAAAAACTTTTCTAATGTTGTCCTCTACCCCTCCATTCCCTTTCTCAGTAAAATGACTCAGTCCTTAAAATGCTTAAGATAGCAAATTTGTCTCTTCTCACCGCCTCATGTGCTTTATTTAACCAGTCAATTGCTACTATCTTCAATGAATCACTCCCTTCCCTTCACATGGAGTACCACTGCTTCTTCATTAAATTAATCCTGTCTTGATTATTCTACCTAAAATACAGCCTGACTATCCCAAAATTTTTGTTGACTCCCTATCCTATATACTTTCTTCCATAGTGCTCTACAATTTCCTTGTACTCTTATAGAAATCAGGTACTCCAATAAAAAATTAGACATTGTCAGATTAATTCCCTACATAGAGCTACTTTCCAAATCTATCAAGTGTAAGAAGCTAATTCACTAATCCACTGATCAACTCCAAGAAGCTGTTTCATCTTGATGTACCAACACTTGACCTCAGGGTTTCTCAATGGGCTTTCTTGCTCATGGCTGGCACTCTACCATGCCAGTGCTTTTCTGTTTTTGTTTGTTTTTGTGCTTGTCCTGGGGCTTAAACTCAGAGTCTGGGTGCTGTGCCTAAGAACTTTGCTAAAGGTTACCACTCTACCACTTGAGCCACACATCCACTTCCAACTTTTTGGTGGTTAGCTGGAGATAGAACTTTCATGGACTTTGCTGCCCTTATAGGCTTCAAAGAGCAGTTCTCAGATCTCAGTCTCCAGAGTAGCAAGAGTGACAGGCAAGAGCCACACATGCACAGCTTTAAGTAGGTTTTTACTCTACTAGACTGTTTTATGTATACGGGGAAGAGGGTGATAGTGACATTTGTATGAAATGGAACAAACATCCCCATCCCCAATAAAACAGATGGTTAACTGTCCCACATCACTGAGATTGATCAACCTTCCTTCTCCCAGTGACCCAGAATGCTCAAGTGGTAGAATGTCTTTCAAGCAACTACCAAGACATGACTAAAGTTTTTAATGTCAGTCTAGCATTTTTTGAAAGACTTAACATTTTTTTGGGGGGGAAGGGGTATGTCATCATGTTGATTAATTTTATTCTACTATTCTTGGCCTTGTGTTCTTTTTCAATTTTGTATGGAAATACCTTACTTTATAAATAAACTAAAATATGCATAATATTATATATAATTGGTCAATATACACAATAGGTACCCTTGACACAAACTGACATATTGACATATTGAATAATGATTGTAACTTGTATGTTTGCCTCTTCAATATCTTCCATTCCTCACCCTCTGATTCCTGCCTTCTCTAATAGTGTTCCATCTACTTCCATACCACATTTTTTCCCCTAAAATTACATATATGAAAGAAAATGTGATACCTGAGTCTGGGGTTTTTCATTTATTGATTGTCAATCTATCCATTTACTGTGAATAACATAATTTCATCATATTCACACACATCTATATATTATATATCATATATTTCTCACATACATATGAGAGATGTATATATATGAGAAATATGATATATATATATATACATACACATACATGAGGTATATAAATAATGTTTTCTTTTCTCTCTCTCTCTCTTTTTTTTTTTTTGGGGGGGGGCGCTAGTCCTGGGGCTTGAACTCAGGGCCTAAGCACTATCCCTGGCTTCTTTTTGCTCCAAGCTAGCCCTCTACTACTTGAGCCACAGCACCACTTCTGGCTTTTTCTGTATATGTGGTGCTAAGGAATCAAACCCAGGGCTTCGTGATGCATGCCAGGCATGCACTCTACTGCTAAGCCACATTCTCAGTCCAATATAATGTTTTCTTTTATGTACTCACTCACTGTTGAGCACCTAGGCTGATTCCATACTTGGCTATTGTGACTATGTTCTAAGTTGACAGAGTATGCATGTTTCTCTATTGTAAGGTAACTTATAGAGATATATACATTGTACTCATAATCTGACTTGTGGAACTGAAACCTTTTTCTTTGTACCACTATAACTAAGAAGAAGGGGGGTGGGCAGGAGAGGAGGGAGGGAGGGATCCTTTTCAACTGTGTCTAATATCCTCTTAATCCAGAATCTGTTTCTTACTCCAAGAATAAACATCTAGTTCAAGTTTGAAACTTAGTAAAGCCAGAAGAGAAAATGTTTGCTTCTACATAGAATTTTAATTCAGTTCCCATGTTCTCACCTTAATTCTCATATCTATTTCTAAGTGTACCTGATATATTAGCCTTTTGGGGTAGAAACAAGGTTAGCTGCCACTGGCTTTGCCTATCAGTTATGTGATGATAACTTAGTCATTTTCTTTCTCTTTTATTCTCTAAAATTTTGCTATAATCTCCTTTGCCTAGCTTTAGGTCAGTTATGTAAACTTCAAAAAAAATCGCTTCATTGTATTGAGTTTCAAAAACTAAGTGCATGTGTTTAATTTCCCACATTATTTTTTCTAATTGTTCCCTAATGGTTGCTACCTTTGCCACATCTACTTCAATTATACAACTTTTCATTTTTTAAAAAAATGATAGGCTTTCTCAACAATGTGTCTGATTTGAAAATATACACTGGAGCATCTATCACTCTAAGACAATATAAATTTAAATTCTTAATTTCCATTAGCAACAGTTAAAGGAAACATCGGAAATAAATATATTTTGTCAACTAGGACATAGAAATTCCTAGTGGATTCTTGTGTTTCATTTCTTTCTCACTATGTTGCTCCCAGGAATTCAAAATCCTCCTGCCTCAGGCTCTTTAGTGCTAAGATTATAGGCATAAGTATGTATCACCACATAAAGCTGTGAACCTCCAATGTCTTACTGGAAAAGATGATGTGAATGTTATTTTAAAGGAGTGACTAAAAATTTAAAGACATAGTAAAAGACAGCTTACAGAAAGGCAAAGAACAGTATCTGCTTCCATGTATCTTTTCCCTTGTTTGTTCAACAAAGATACATCCAAAGTTTCTGAATCCAGCAATCACATCCATACTTTCAAATTCAGTATGTACTAAATATGAAAACAACTCCAAAATCTGTTCTTACATCAATTTTCCATAGACAAATATTTACTAGTGGCCCGTTGTACACCATCACATAAAAAGTACCACTCATTAGTTCTCAACTGCTCTCCTATCTCATATCTATCTGTTCCCCTACCTCTGCATCAAGATATTAACATTCATTGAATAAATCCACCAGGAAGTAATTCCTGGATCTACTTTAATTCTTCCTATTCTCTCCCTCAAGTGGGACCATTAAGTCCTATTCCATACATATCTTTTCAATGGGCAGCTTTTACCCAATGCTTTCACCCTCTCCACAGCTATTTTGTCAGTAGCTGACATGTACTACTGAGAAGGTACAATAAGTAATCTCAGAGGAAAATAATCTGTATCACTGTTTACTCTGTATTCTTCTCAAAATACACATTTGCATGTTATTTTTAAAAAAATTTTTTTTTAATTCTGGTACTAGGGCTGTCCTTTAGCTTTTACACCCAAGGCTGGTACTTTTTTTTTTTTTTTTTTTGGCCAGTCCTGGGCCTTGGACTCAGGGCCTGAGCACTGTCCCTGGCTTCTTCCCGCTCAAGGCTAGCACTCTGCCACCTGAGCCACAGCGCCCCCTTCTGGCCGTTTTCCATGTATGTGGTGCCGGGGAATCGAACTGAGAGCTTCATGTGTAGGAGGCAAGAGCTCTTGCCACTAGGCCATATTCCCAGCCCCCAAGGCTGGTACTTTACCTTTGACTTATATATAGTTCCATTCCCTGCAAATTGAAGATAAAGTCTCTCTCTGGCCCAGGCTGAATTAAAACCTTGATCCTCAGATTCTGAGTAGCTAGGATTAAAGGTGTGAGCCACCAGTGCCCTACTTAACTTTTTTCTTTTAATTGCTAGGAAATAATTAAACTAAGCAAGGTTTAAAAGTCTTAGAAAAATAAGGATTCCCTAAATTTATATTTTCACTTGTTTATTCCTAAGGTACCTTTTTTTGGTTGTTTTGTTTTGTTAGTCCTGGGGCTTGGACTCAGGGACTGAGCACTGTCCCTGGCTTCTTTTTGCTCAAGGCTAGCACTCCACCACTTGAGCCACAGCGCCACTTCTGGCCTTTTCTATATATGTGGTGCTGGGAATCGAACCCAGGGCTTCATCTATACGAGGCAAGCATTCTTGCCACTAGGCCATATTCCCAGCCCCCTAAGGTAACTTTCTAATCCAAAGTTTATAAAAGATAATTTTACAAATCAATTTTTCTGAGGCTTATCAGTATAAAAGCAGAGTGAAGAACATATGCACAGGAAAAAATTTTAAGACTGTTTTAAAACTTTATAAGTTAGAGCTTACTAATGAGCTAATGAAATTATTATCCTCAGATAATATCTGTATCCTGCAGATACAGAAAAGGGAAGCCAACCATAGTCAGATATGGCAAAAAAGAAATATCAAATCTCTGTAATGTGGCATACTTCTTCCCTGCAAATTTAATATCCTGTGATATTAACCTATAAATTATTCTGCTGTCATACATTGTAGTTTTCATAAAAGTATCCTTGTACTAGATTACAAAGAGTTGTGATTTTTACAATAATCACAATGCAATGCTATGACAGAGCTATATGCAATTGCAATAAGAACAGAAAAGGAATGTCTAGGCCTGATTAGTAGAATCAGGATAGACAGTAATTTAGGTGATTTCTCAAAGGAATAGGAAGAGGAGAGGATTAAAAAATTAAAATTGCTGACAGCAAAACATGAATACAAGACAAACTATATATACACACACATTCCAAATAATAAGATATAAAACATGGCCAGGTTCTAGAATTCTATTTTCTATCAAGAACTAATTTACAAAGTTGTTCCAAGTAAATTTATCAAAGAGGTTCCAAAAACATTTGAAGGTTCAGAGTGACCATTAAGTAAAATTTTAGAACAAACCAAACAATTTACAGTGAAGGAAGGGGAAAAAAAGCAACGGAACAACATGGGCAATTACCTCCTTTTGTAGTGTCATTCTGGGCCTGGATGCCATGGTGTAATGAATTATGAATGGCAGACAGAAGATCTGCTGCTTGAACCATCAATTTTTGAGCTTCTGTAACAGCACTGGTCTGGCAAATAAATCACCAAAAACATCTTTACATATTCTTGCAGTGAAAGATATATATAAAATAGGAAAATCCTATAAACAATAATGCAATTGAACACATACTGCACATATTATTCACTTAGTGTACGGTGCCCAGATTCTGATAAAATAAAAAGGCTTCATCTCCAACCTATGTCATATAGGCTGGGGATATGGTCTAGTGGCAAGAGTGCTTGCCTCGTATACATGAAGCCCTAGGTTCGATTCCTTAGTACCATATACACAGAAAAAGCCAGAAGTGGGCACTGTGGTTCAAGTTGGCAGAGTGCTAGCCTTGAGCAAAATGAAGCCAGGGACAGTGCTCAGGCCCCGAGTTTAAGCCCAAGGACTGGCAAAAAAAAAAGAATCTCCCAGTTTGGGGCTGGGAATATAGCCTAGTGGTAAGGTGCTCGCCTCAAATCTATGGCATATAGGATTAAAAAAACAACAGGATCCAGTCAAGTGCAGGTGGTCCATTCCTGTAATTCTAACTACTCAGGAGGTTGAGATCTAAGGATCATGGTTTCCAGCCAACCTGGGCAGGAAATCCCATAAAACTCTTATCTACAATTAACTACCAAAAAAAGAAAAAAAAAAAAAAAAGCCGCAGTGGAGCTTTAGCTCCAATGGTAGAGCACTAGCCTTGAACAAAGAAGCTCAGGGATAGCACCTAGGCCCTGAGTTCAAGTCCTGGGTCCAAAAAACAATACAACAAAACCAAAACAAAAAAGCAATAGGATCACAGCTACCTGAGCAAAGTTAGCAGAAGACCCTATCTGAGAAAAAAAGAGGGGGGGGACAAAGACAGAGAAGGGCTCAAGCCATGAAGTGCTTTCTCTAGCAAGCACTAGGCTCTGAAAAAAAAAAAGGAAATATTTTTCTAGCTTATTATACTAGTGTTACTTTTTAAAATAAAAGCAAGAGATGCAATCAAGGGAAGAGTCTCAACAATATTAAGTCATTGTGATGGAGGAGATTCAAAAAAAGATAGACATGTAGAAGCTAGGAATGCCTGGTTTTCCACATATAAACTCAACTTATATTAATGCAAACGTAACAAAAAAAGAACATTCACCATTTAGAACTTTTTTGTTCTACGCAAACCAATACTTACCTAAAGAAAAAAAAAAGACATACATAAAATTCTCATTTTTTCACTTTGTTTATTACAATACACCAAAATGTAAAAAGCAACAAAGCAATTTATGTCAACAACAGACACAATATATGACTTATTAGAATGTTAAATTCAAGTGACCTCCCAAGAAAAACATTAGGATTATGCCAGCATAAATATACCAAATGCTGGGTAGTATATACTCGGAGAAATACTTTAATAGAAAAGTCTCAGAAGTGCTTCAAAACAAAGTTCCAACTAAAAATCACTAAGACAGATAAATTACAGTAAATGTTCTTACCTCTTTCTTAGTAAATGCTATAAGCACTGTTAGTAATACACGAGTAAATTTCACTCTGCTGAAGACAGCTAAACATTGCTGGTGCTGAAAAAGCAAGAAAGGATTAAAACTTAAAACATGCAAAGCCTGTAAAAGGAATCTCATTTTAAAATATTTCATTTTCTAAATCCCAATGTTAATGACTTACAACAGAACACACCTTCACTGAGATTTTTAAATGCCTGAAAAATGAGTTAAAGAAATATAATAAAAATAAAGCCTATTCTTTTAAAACAAAAGTAATGTTGCTATATCTAATAAGTCTGATTTTGTTCTCCAAAGCCAAACATTACATTTTGGTATCAAAGGAGGATTTAATTAGAATTTCTAAAAGGATTGGTTAAAAAGTTCTATAAACACAATTAAAAACAGGTTTTTATTTTTATTTTTTTCGTCAGTTATGGGACTTGAACTGGAAGCCTGGGCGCTGTCCCTGAATTCTTTTTGCTCAAGGCGAGTGCTCTACCACTTTGAGCCAAAGCTCCACTTCCTATTTTCTGGTGGTTAATTGGAGATGAGTCTCATGGACTTTCCTGCCCAGGCTGGCTTTGAGCTGTGATCATCAGATCTCAGTCTCCTGAGGAGACTGTTTAGAGTCTCCTCTAAACAGGATACAGGTATGAGCCACCAGCACTGGGCAAAGAAGTTCTTGAGATTTACCAAGTTTCAAGCCATCATCCATAAAGAACAATTTTTTTCATGCCTACCTCAAAGGAATATTGAAGAATTCTAAAATCATGTATTTGAACGAGCTGTATTATTATTCTATAAAAAGACATACAAGGGAAATAAAATCCCTTGCAATGTCCAAGTTGTAAGAAATACCTTAAAAAGGGCTTCCATAAATTATAACGCAGTTCATAAAACTACAACATTAAGAGGTAGACTTCTCAGATATTATCTACCAGAAAATAAGTTCAATTACTTCTAGTTCAACTTCTGGATCTCTTTCTTCTCCTTGTCGACTTCGAGTACTCTAAAATTTTAAAAAAAGGTGTATTAAAACAAACATAATTCTAAAGAAGGATCAGATTATAAACATACAGGGAAGGAAAGCACTAATTTATTGAGTATATACAAGATTCTATTAGGAAAAATAATTTGGAGAAAAAAAGGTCTGCACAGTATTTATGTTCCTCAAAGTGGCAGAGCACTAGCCTTGAGCACAAAAGCTCTGAGACAGCACCCAAGTCCCCAGACTTCATGTACAAGGACTGGCACAAATGTAGGAAAACAGAAGAAAACAAAAAGACATTTAACACAAATTCCTTTGATAATCCTCAAAGTCACTACAAAAAAAGACAGTTTAGAAAAAAAGAGACAAATGGCCTCTACTTGGACAAAATTCCAGGGCATTGCTAGAGGAGGATCTGACAGCAGATGTTCGTTCTAACCTTGGATCTGTCATCACTATGTACATACCTTACCTTAAGTAACACACTGACACCTTTATTTAACTCTTATGAGTTATTTATACTAGTTATTTGTAAGTGAAGTTAACTTGACGTTCAGAAGCATACTAAACCCCTAAACCAAAGAATAGAGAAACATATATACCTTTACTCTTCTTTGCATATCATCCTCCACATCTTTTAGCATGCCTACAATGAGAAACAATAAGTTTACAAAAGAAGCAAACCAAAAGCTAGAACTGAGCCAGGTGCTGGTGGCTCACACCTATGATGCAAATCTCCGGAGGCTGAGATCTGAGGATTGCAACTTGAAACCAGCTGGGGCAGGAAAGTCTGAGACTCTATCTCCAATTATCTACCAAAAAGAGGGGGGTTGAGCTGTAGCTCCAATGGTAGAGCACTAACAATGAGCAAAAGAGCTCAGGGAAAGCGGCCACATCTTGAGTATAAGCCCAAGGATACATGTGTGTGTGGGCGCACACGTGCGCACATGCACATAAAGCTAAACACACACTAAGCTAAAACTGAATTATCAGTATAAGTAGTCCTACCTGTAACTCGAAGATCTGTCACATTGTTAGCCATTTTAAATCCATACGTCATTGACTGAAAATCTTCCTATACAAAATAAGAATTACTTAGTCAATCATAGCAAAACTGTGTATTTCTTACAAAACAGCTATGTAATAGGAAAGCAGACATAGAATGCATTTAGATTGTCTAAACATTACTATCATATATCCAAGATTTTCTTATAGGAATACACTTAAAACACTATATCCTTATGCTATCTCTTAGTTGCTTATCCTTAGGTAATTTAACTATATCTACATTTAATTGGTTGATCTGAATAAAATAAGGCTGTTTACAAAATATATTACAGAACAGTTACTTCACACAAAATTTTCTCATATTCACAGGTAAAGAGTTGCAAGAACCAGATGACATTTCTTTAGGAACTATTAAATTACTGCTTATACCCTGTTAGGCTACAAAAGTTAAGCCTTCTCAAATATAATTATGCAAAGTGATGACAAAACCATTTTTTGCAGCCTGACCACATAAAGAAAAAAGAAAAAAGATCTATACCTGGATCCCAGAACCAAAACCATTTCTTAAGTTATTTCACAGCTGAGTCACAAACAAGCTTGTGATTTACTTTATTCACTTTCAAGAAAATAAGTATCATTTGGCTGATTTAAGAAACTATAAGCTCTACTAAAGGAGTTTTTCTGCCATATTATAGTTCCTATAAAAATGTAGACCTAAACCTACTATAAATATGTAGTAAGTAAAGTAGACAAACCTGTATCAAAATTTCTGGACTCTAACAATAACAAAAAAGGTGAGCATCAATTCATGTCCCAAATTTTACAGACAAAAAGGAAATAAACAAAATAGCTCACCATGTCTATGTGTCTGTTCTCACAGAATTCAGTGGTAGTATATGAATCATGACTAGTCTAGATCTCAAATTTTGTTACAAAGCTATAAGCTTATCCTTTAGGTAAACTTCATACCCTATCTCTACTTGAATCTCAGAAAGGATACTCAAATTTTATACATCTGAAAAGAACTCTTGGTGTCCACTTCCTTAATTCCCTATGTTTTCTAACACATCTGTTAGAAAGCACTGTACGTGCTGCATGCCAGTGACCCATGCCTATAATCCTAGCTATTCAGGAGGCTTAGACCTGATGAACATAGTTCAAAGCCAGCCAGGAAAACCCATGAGACTCTTATCTCCAATTAACCACCAGAAAACCAAAAGTGGCACTGTGGCTCAAGGTGGTAGAGCACTAACCTTGAGCTGAAGAGCCAAGGCCCAGAGTTCAAGCCCCACAACTGACCAAAAAGAAAAGTGCTATATGTACATTCATTCGTGTACATTCACATTCAACCTAACCACTTTTCAGTCTTTCTTAGCTATTTCTATGTCACCACCATTCTTGTAATTTCTGTACCACTGGACAAGTTCTGCACATTCCCACCTGTCCTGTTTTCATTTACTCAGCCACAATGTACAAGTATTGTTTCAAAATAAGTCAGATCACACCATTCTCTATTCACAATACTTACAAGTTAAACAGTAACTACAGTCTCTAAAGCAATGAATGCTGTAGCTCCAGGGTTGCTCTTCAGTCTCACTGTCTGTCTTCTCACACTCTATTCTTTTAAATATAACAAGGTGCTGGCTGTCAGATGCTCAAGCTCACACATGTAATCCTAGTAACTCAGGAGGTTGAAATCAAAGGATGGTAGTTTGAACTCAGTGAGAGCAAAAAAGTCCATGAGACTCCAAAATAACCAGCAAAGAGCAGGACTAGAGATGTGGCTCAAATGATATAGGTAGAGCACCAGCTGACTAAGCACAAGGACCTGAGTTTAAACAACAGTACCAGCAAAACAATAAAATAATATACACAGTACTCAGTATACATTATGTGGAAATGCACTATGCAACTTATGGCAGGAAGAAGGGGAAACTGGAGAAAAACAAAGGGGTAACAATGTCCAACAAATAAATATACTCATCACTTATGAAATGGTAACTCCTCTGTATAACATCTTAATAACAATAAAATTACACACCTTAAAAATATATAGATCAGGGCTGGGGATATGGCCTAGTGGCTAGAGTGCCTGCCTCGGATTCATGAGGCCCTGGGTTCAATTCTCCAGCATCACATATACAGAAAATGGCCAGAAGTGACGCTGTGGCTCAAGTGGCAGAGTGTTAGCCTTGAGCAAAAAGAAGCCAGGGACAGTGCTCAGGCCCTGAGTCCAAGCCCCAGGACTGGCCAAAAAAAAAATATAGATAGATAGATAGATAGATAGATAGATGAGGGCTGGGAATATGGCCTAGTGGCAAGAGTGCTTGCCTTGTATACATGTAGCCCTGGATTCGATTCATCAGCACCACCTATATAGAAAATGGCTAGAAGTGGTACTGTGGCTCATGTGGCAGAGTGCTAGCCTTGAGCAAAAAGAAGCCAGAGACAGTGCTCAGGCCCTTAGTTCAAGCCCCAGGACTGGCAAAAAATACAGATAGATAGATAGATAGATAGATAGATAGATAGATAGATTGATTGATTTCTCTTCAGATCATATAAAGCTAACATCCTTTAACAAGTACTGGCTACAAGATTCACCAGGAAGCAGGGAAGACTTGAAGAATGCATACTTCATCTACATTTTTCTTCCTAACCTTCTAAAATTTTCCATTATTTTTGTGTTTTTTAATAATTACTTATTTATTGGGCTGGGGACATGGCCTAGTGGCAAGAGTGCCTGCCTCGGATACACGAGGCCCTAGGTTCGATTCCCCAGCACCACATATACAGAAAACGGCCAGAAGCGGCGCTGTGGCTCAGGTGGCGGAGTGCTAGCCTTGAGCGGGAAGAAGCCAGGGACAGTGCTCAGGCCCTGAGTCCAAGGCCCAGGCCTGGCCAAAAAAAAAAAAAAAAAAAAAATTACTTATTTATTGTCAAAGTGATGTACAGAGGGATTACAGTTTCATACATAAGGGGCAGTGGGTACATTTCCTGTTCAATTTGCTGCCTCCTCCCTCATTTTTTTTAAAAATAAAAACTATGCAGACCCTTAAGGCTAACATCAACAAAAACTGCTGTTAAGTTTTATCTGTGAATAATCTTTCTAGGAGACTATCACAGGTTCTTGAGTCTCAGAAACAAGAATTTAATCTACGTCACTGATAAACTGAGAGCAGAGGAGGCATATAAACATATTGCTGCAACTAAAGGATCATTCTAAAACCTTTGTGGAAATAAGAAAAAAGTGAGTGTAAACAAACAAGGTCATGACTACATTTAGTAATCCATTCAGGATTTCACAATGATGTGGATTAATATTTTATATGAAAGAATGGAAGAGGTATAAGAACTTACTGAAGGGCTGTGGATGTGGTCTAGCGGCAAGAGTGCCTGCCTCATATACATGAGGCCCTGGGTTCGATTCCCCAGCACCACATATACAGAAAATGGCCAGAAGTGGCGCTGTGGCTCAAGTGGCAGAGTAGCCTTGAGCAAAAAGAAGCCAGGGACAGTGCTCAGGCCCAGAGTCCAAGCCCCAGGACTGGCCAAAAAAAAAAAAAAAAAAAAAAGAACTTAATGAAATCAGGATATATTTAAATGATAGAGTTGAATATAAACATAGGTAAACTAGAAGATCAAGTACAGGTTTTAAGTTTGAGCAGGTAACAAAAGCATTACCATTTCTGAAGATGTGAGAGACTTTGGAAGAAACAGGCTTGGGTAAAAGTGAACAATTCTGGTTATACTAAGTTTGTAGTTTGTCTGATTAACAGGTGAAGATTTCAATCAAGAAGGTCTTTGCTTGAGTCTAGAAGTCTGTGAATGAAACAGGATTAGAGATGTATATTTGAACTTTAATAATGCACAGTTGATATTTAAAAGCTTTGGAACTAGTCAGAAGTGTGGTAGCTCATGCCTGCAACCCCAACTATTCAAAAGGCAGCAGACATCAGGAGGATCTTGGTTAAGAGGTCAGCCTGGGAAAAAATCCAAAAGATCCTATTGCAACCAATAAAATTTTGTGACTGATGGCATGTACCTGTTATCTCAGCTATGTAGAAAACCTAAAGAGGAGTACTACACTCCAGGAAAGCAGGAAAAACAGAATCCTATCAGAAAACAAACAAACAAAAACCTCAAGTATAAATGGCTGACAGCATTGCTCAAGTGGCAGAGTGCCTGCCTAGCAAGCGTAAGATCCTGAGTTCAAACACCAGCACAACCAAAAATAAAATAAAATGCCACAGAACTAGAGGAAATTAACCTAGAGAGAATCAAAGAGGAAACCTCACCTGAATTAAACTATGAGGTAGAAAAAAAAATCTGTAACTATAGTATGATAAAAAGAAAATAAAGTGTTTTAGAGTGATCGGATGAGTTTAGCGATGCTCCAGGCTAAAGGAGAAAAGGTAGGATTTAAAGAGATGTTATTTATCTCCAGTTTATCTACATGTGATAAAGAACAATTATAGTGGATTAGAAGAGATTTAAAGAGAAAAGTAAGGTAAGAAATAGCTCATTGAACAAGTTTTGTGTAAGGTAGATGAGAGCAGAGAAATAGGACTGTGGATACAGGGTGTTCTGGCAGCGAGAGAACTCTTCTATTTCAAAATCAATATTAAAGCAAGTTTATATGCCAGGAAGAAGATCTAGTAGTGAAGGACTGGTCATGTGACACAAAGATTCACTAACTCCAGTATGGAAAAAGGGATGCAATCTTGCACACAAGTGGGGAACTGAGCTTAGACTGTCATACTATTACTTCCATTTTAATAAAAACACAAGTGACTATGTGGATAGAAAAGACAGGTTAACACTTGTGATACAAAGATAAGGTGACATCTGATCACCATTAATATTTCAGGTAAGGTAGGAAACAAGCTGAAGTTAAACAGGATTGCCACTGGAGGTCTGAGAAGACAGGAAACTATCAAAGTTAGAGCCTAGATAAGCAAAGTCACTACAGAAGTATGTTTCCATCTGAGACTCACATTCTTAAAACAGTGAACAGACACACTGATGTTAGCTTTCCTCTAGCAGCTTTTGCTGCTTGGGTACAAGCAGGGAGTAGGCAGATTTTTTCCCCCTTTAGAAGTTACAACTTACAAAGGGACAAATACTAGGACTTGATTACATAAACGTGGTATATGTCACAACTTGTATCATTCAACTTAACACATTTAGAGTAAAAGGGTATTTTACTATAATTACACGAAGTCATATATAAGTAAAAAGTAAGGTTGTTCCATGAGAACTAGAATGAACAGATTCTAGCTGCAAGAGTAGGGTAGAAAAGGAAGGGAAGTCTGTCAGTCTGGGTGAGTCAGACAGTGGAACCCCAATTTAAAGGTAAGTAGTACTTTATTATAAAAAGATACAAGAAAAGGTTTAAGAATCAGAAGGAATATTCCCTACAGAAGCATGAGATATTGAAAGAAAAATATATTCAGGGCCAGATCAACTATATAATTTACTAGGAGAAAAACATAAGCAATAAAATTGAGACTCAATCATTAACAGTGCTCTGGCCCTGAGTTCAAGCCCCAAGACTGGCCAAAAAAAAGAAAGGCTCAAAGCCTGACTGGAGTAAATTCAAGAAAGGAGAGAACAAGAGATAGCTGGGTATAGATGAAACTTTAAGCAATGTGACTAACAAGAGGAAATGAGATAGGGACAGAAGATGAAAAACAATGCAATGCTAAGGAACAGTAGTAATACAGTAACAAGTTTATTACCATAAGAATATTGCTAACTATCTTTGAGTACATAGCAGGGTTTAGAAACAACTAATAAGTAGAAGGGAATCACATTTTACAGCAGAGAGGGTTCGTGCACATAACAGAAGTACTGTTCTATATAGCAGAAGAACTCAAATATAGGGCACATGTGCAGAGAGGAAAATTTTTTCTATTACACAGTGTAGGGGGTAGATCATGTGTATAAAGTGAGGCTAGTGGAAGTGTTAGAAATCTAAGGAAAGTAGGACTGAATGAGCTAGAGAAATATAAGAATTTCTAGACAGCACACAAGGTATATTTGAAGTTAGTGGTTATAAATTGAATATAGGACCATATCAACTGCTGTTTTTTCAAAGTGAGCTATAGTTTTAAAGGCAGAGTAGGCAAAGGTTTGATTTAACTAGGATTGAGGTACAATAAGGAAAAGAAAAAGGAATCGGAAGTATATGCAAGAGTGATTACAATGAAGGAAGAGAGTATTTTAAGTTTGAAAAAGGACCAGAGAGGAGTGTGATAAAAGAATGAAGTCCAAGTAAGGATAGAAGTGTTATATATTATACAATAAATTTACAGAGACATAGCTGTTTTAAGAGATCACTAAGAAGTGGCAATGAAGGGCTGGGAATATGGCCTAGTGGTAAAGTGCTCGCATCGTATACATGAAGCCCTAGGTTCGATTCCTCAGCACCACGTATATAGAAAAAGCCAGAAGTGGCGCTGTGGCTCAAGTGGCAGAGTGGTAGCCTTGAGCAAAAAAAAGCCAGGGACAGTGCTCAGGCCCTGAGTCCATGGCCCAGGACTGGCAACAAAAACAGAACAAATAAACAAAGAAGTGGCGATGACTATGCATAAAGATGATTATTACAAAGAGAAATCTTAGCTGGATGTGGTGGCTCATGCCTAGCTACTCCGGAGGCTGAGATCAGAGGATCCCAATATGAAGTAGTCAAGTGCTAGCCTTGAGCACAAGAGCTTCAGGGACAGCTCCCAAGTCCATAGTTCAAGCATCAAAGAGAGAGAGAGAGTTCAAGCATCAAGGAGGGAGAAGGAGAGGAGGGAGAGGAGGGGAGGGAGAAGGAGGAAGGGAGAGAGAGAGAGAGAGAGAGAGAGAGAGAGAGAGAGTTTTTTTTTTTGCCAGTCCTGGGGCTTGAACTCAGGGGCCTGATCACTGTTCCTGGCTTCTTATTGCTCAAGACTAGCACTCTGCCACTTGAGCCAGAGCACCATTTCTGGCCTTTTATATATATGTGGTACTGAGGAATTGAACCCAGGGCTTCATGTATGCGAAGCACACACTCTACCAGACTCGAGAGGGAGAGATCTTAAATGCTTCTAAAGAGAAAATGTGGTCACATATAAAACAAAGGATAGCAACATGAGAAATAAAGAGACTAGTGAAATGACATCTAAATTCCAAGGGAAATTATCTGCCAATCTAGAATTCTGCTACAACGTGTGTGTGTATGTGTGTGTGTATACATATGTGTGTATATATATATATATATATATATATATATATATATACAAATTTTGGGTTTTTTTTTTTTTTGCCAATCCTGGGCCTTGGACTCAGGGCCTGAGCACCATCCCTGGCTTCTTCCCGCTCAAGGCTAGCACTCTGCCACCTGGCCGTTTTCCATATATGTGGTGCTGGGGAATCGAACCCAGAGCTTCATGTGTAGGAGGCAAGCACTCTTGCCACTAGGCCATATTCCCAGCCCCTATAAAACAACTTTTTAACACCTATTGTCTTCTGCAAAATCTTCCCTACCTGTACCCTGAGGAACTGGAGATACTTCCACTAAGAAAAGCAATAAACTAAGAATACAAGCATTGAGCTTTAGGTAACAAGAAATCTAACAATGGCCAGGGCCAGGCATCAGTAGCTCATGTCTGTAATCCTAGCTACTCAAGAGGCTGAGATCTGAGGATCTTGAGGATCTCAGTTCAAAGCCAGCCCAGGCAAGAAAGTGAGAATCTTATCTCCAATAAACCACCAGAAAACTGGAAATGGCGTTGTGGCTCAAAGTGGTAAAGTGCTAGCCTTGAGCTGAAGAGCTCAAGGACAGCACACAGGCCAAGTTCAAGCCCCACGACCAACAAAAAAGAAAAGAAATCTAACAAGAGGAAGAAATGGAATTCCCAGAAGGGAGGATAGGAAACTAGAACGATACCCAACTAATCAGCATAGAAAGCGGCTGATGCAGCTGGAATTAGAGGAAGAAATACTGCAAGAGGAGCATTTACAAAAATGTGAAAACTGACAGATTTACCTGGCATATTTCATAATAATAGGAGGGGAAAGAATTAGGCAGAAGTCAGGCCTGGGTAAGTGCCACTAGAACCCATGAAGCCCTGGGTTCGATTCCTCAGCACCTCATATTATAGAAAACGGCCAGAAGTGGCACTGTGGCTCAAGTGACAGAGTGCTAGTCTTGAGCAAAAAGAAGCCAGGGACAGTGCTCAGGCCCCTGAGTTCAAGCCCCAGGACTGACAAGAAACAAAACAAAAACAAGAATTAGGCAGAAGTACTCAGAAAAGAAAAAAACAAATAGCTATCACCTCCCCGAGAAACATACTTTGAATGAGTCAATGCATTAACTGGGCTCATCTGTCATTAAAATTAGTGTAATCATGATATTGGCACTGAACAATGATTTAACCCCACACTGGATGACTATTTGGAGCAAGAGAATAAAGGACTACAGAGCTAAAATTCTGAAATCCTTACATCAAGAAATCAAATTTATTATCTACAAATATGAAAATACAATAAGAAAAAAAAAACAAAAAGAATTTATCATGAACTTATTATGAATGATAAGAATCACAGGAACTGAAAAAAATACATAATTTGTACACATAAGGATGACACCCATTCCCCCATCCCATGCTGGACCAGCCACAGCCAGGGAGTTCGGGACTGACAGTAGACCACAGCCTTCAGGCACAGAAAACTTCCACAGTGCTGGACCTGGACAGGGCAAAAGTGGACAAAGAACAGCCTCGGAGAACCTCCAGCTCCTTGGCTGCCCAGGACTCCAGGACCCGGACCTGATCCACACCACCAGTCAACTCATAACCAATTACAGGATCAGTAAGCACCCTACTGGGGACTGCCCTCCCACAGGAGGCCAGCGCTGGGGATGGTCCACAGAGCTTGACCCGGACCTCTCCCTCCCACCTAAGAAGGAGCACCACACTTGAAGAGGACAAAGAGGCCAGAGCTGTTCCTCATTCCTCCCCACCCCACCTCCAAGGGGAGGCCACCAGGACCACTACTGGGTGGGCACTAGAACCCTACATCCTCCATAGCTCTGGTTATCCGTAGTTGAAATGAGACACCTTTGAAAACAACACAGAAAAAATTTTGCAACCCATAGAAGCCAGCACCTTCTAAAGTGTACTCCCATAGGGGAGATCAGAAGCTAGTCTCTCCAGCCATTTGCATCACACAGGACCAATCAGGCAGAGGTGGACTGCTAGCAGAGGATACACACTGGCATAAGCCACAAGACAAATTGGCACCTCTTAGGGGTGCGCGCCACCCCAGGGCCAGAGCACAAACAGGGATCCACACACCCACGGGAGGCCGCCCCTTCCAAAACCCGCCCATCCAGCAGACCTGAAGCTACTCTCCCTAGGCCCCTCTGAGGACTGAACCCAGTACCTTTCAGCTAGCCTGGAGCCAAGCGGGTGCACAGGGGTTGCTGGGCAGGGAATTGGTACAGGCTAGTTCACCCAGTGTGAGCTAGCCCAGTCTAAGCCAAGGGTGCTGGTGCTACCTGTCTGGCTCGAACAGGCCAAGCTCAGGCCTCAACCCTGACAATGCCTGAACACAAACACATAAAGTACAATGAAAGACTACAAGATTCATGAACCATCAAGACAACAAACCATATCCAAAAGCCAGCAAAAATCCAAGGAAGGACCCACTGAGAGTGTGTTTATTGACTGATTGTTGATCAAGGGGCTTGAACACAGGGTCTAAGCCCTGTACCTGAGTTTTTCTGCTCAAGGCTACCGCTCTGCCACAGATTCACTTTCAGTTTTCTGGTGATTAACTGGAGATAAGAGTCTCATAAACTTTCCTGCCTGGGCTGGCTTCAAACCATGATACTCAGATCTCAGCCTCCTGAGTAGCTACGACTACAGATGTTGAGCCACCAGAACTGGGCTGCTTTTTAATTTTAAAATGTATCAAGAACAATCAGAAAAATTCAACACATGGGGGGAAAAATATTTTAACATCCTGAAGGCAACCCTTTGGTATAATGCTTTCTACTTTTCTTCTTATGAAGTTGACTATATTTAATATGTCCTGCTTTTTCAACCTTTCTTCTTTTTTTTTTAATACAGGAGTAGTAACTTCACTTTCAACTCAGGGCTTCACACTTGCTAGGCAGATGCTATACCACCTGAGCTCTACTCCCAGCCCTTTTTTGCTTTATTTCTTTAGATAGGGTCTCTAATTTTTGCCCACAGCGAGTTACAGACCAAGATCCTTTGTGTATATCTACCTCTCTTGTAATCTGGAATACAGGAATGCACCATCACACTCAGCTAACGTATTGAAATGTAGGCTTGGTTATCATTTTTGCCCAAGGTGGCCCTATCTCCAAAGTAGCTGAACCTTTCAAGAAATATCTTCTTCCATACTATTGAATGCCACTATCTCACTGAAAGCTATACAGACATTGTTTAATAAACTATCCAAAATTTCTTTAAACCTAACCACAATGATGGCCCTGTTCACCACTAAAAATTCTTCATTAACATACATAGGCATAAAGTGTCCACATTTGTCCAATATAGGTGTGTGTGTGTGTGTGTGTGTGTGTGTGTGTGTGCTGTAAAACTCTTCTCCCAAACAGCTGTATTCATGCATTTCTACAAGCAAAAAAATTGAAGTGCCAATGTGTTATAGCCTTGTCAAGATTAAATGCTGTCATATTAAAAAGTTTTATAGATAAAATATGAACTATACTTTCATGTCCTAGATTATTACATATAGTGAGGGAAATTTACATTAATATACATGGAAATCCAAACATAATTTATTTTATTTTAAAATGTAATAATACAGAACCTGAGTAGGATGACATCCTTTTAGCTAGGAGTTTTTGAGATGGGAGCCTTTTGCTTTTGCCAGCAGCAAGGACTTACAGGCACATGCCATACCAGCAATGTACCTCCCACTGACCTTAAACCTCCCTCAGCCCTATATATATGATGCCACCATACCTGGCAATAGCATAGTTCTGAAGACCTGCCCTTAGGGTTGCAAGCATGACTGAAGAGGTAAAGCACCTGTCTACCAGTATAAAGCCCTCAGTTCACACTCCAGTAGCACCAGGAAAGCAAAAAACTGATATTATATTAAAAATAGGTATATTATATTCAAAAAATGACTGAAGTACATCGCACTGAAAAAGGTGGTCCACAAACCTCAAGAATTCCTTTATTAACACAATCTTACCTCTTCAAAAACAGCAGCTTTATTAACTTTTTCCCTTGCAATATCACAGATTTTCAAGATTCCCAGAGCAAAAGCTTTCATGGCAGGATCTTCTATAAAGTCTGGATTATGGATATAAAGGCACGTAAATACTGTCTGTGCCAAGGAATGGCCTTCTAACCATGTTATCTAGAAAAAAACAAAAGAATTGACATAGTTACCCAGAAGTCAAAAGGCACAGACCCAAATAAACATAAGATTAATCACAAGATTGAAAAGATAATGGAAAGGTAAGAAAGGACAAGAGTTACAATTCACTTTCACCAAGTTTTTCAAGAATATTCCTTATATTTTATAAAATGCCTAGATCTAGAAAGGTCTCAGGTCTCAGAATGTTTTGGATTTTGAATATTCGGACAGACTTTATAGGCTGAGTATTCCTAGTCTGAAATCCAACATGCTTTAAAATCTAAAGGTTTTGGGGCATCATGCTGGATTTTCAGATTACAGATACTCAAGTTCTTCTATAACTGATCAGCTATATATGGGAAGCATTCTCATATTTAGCAATTCAGAATGCAATATGACCTGAAGATTACACTGTCTTCTTTAGTATTCAAAAGAAATCAATCCTGTAACATAGTTAATACAAATCCATATACTGAGAAATTCACAAATTTAGAACTAATGAGGTCCTTTGCTTCTAACTCAAGCTCTTATGCTCTACTAATAAAACCAAAACCATCAAATTTCATTTAGGTTATTCCAAGCTTTCCTGCCTTCTAATTCTATACTTCCAATCACAGGGATCTTTCTACAACACAAAGACAGGCTCAAGTTTATAGAGAGTTCTGGGAATACCAACAATAGTCAATTTAAGAATCTACAACACACAGAAATGGAAGGACGGGGCTGGGAATATGGCCTAGTGGCAAGAGTGCTTGCCTTGTACACATGAAACCCTGGGTTCGATTCCTCAGCACCACATGTATAGAAAATGGCCAGAAGTGGCACTGTGGCTCAAGTGACAGAGTGCTAGTCTTGAGCAGGAAGAAGCCAGGGACAGTGCTCAGGCCCCTGAGTTCAAGCCCCAGGACTGGCAAAAAAAAAAAAAAAAAAAAGAAATGGAAGGACAAAGGATGAAGAAATGCAGCTGTGTTACACTCATTAGACACTATGTTTTAAATGAACTATATAACTCGTAGGTGAGGATAAGGGGGAAAAAACTGGGAGAGAGCAAAGAAAGGGGAGATAAACTTAACTTCCCAGTGGACATCACCTTTATAATAATAATGAAAAAAAAAAGAAGCTACTATATTCAAAGTATTATATTAGGAATGTTTGTAACTTTTTTCTCATTTTTTTCCCTAGCCCTTTGAGGAAGGTACTATTTTCCTCCTTAAGAACAGTCGGAGAGTTTAATTTGCCAGTTTATACTCTTACATTTTATGAGAAAATCCAAGAAATCTACAGTGGATCTAGTCATTTGCTACTGTATTTAAAAATGAAAAATGGATGTAAAAATAAACATTCTAAGTAAGGTGTTGGAATAATTTGTACACAAGACTTTCTAAATTAAAAGTCATGTATCTACTCAAGTTTCACAGAACTTTGTGTTATACAACTTTAGCAAATTTCTTACTGTTTACTTTCCCTTCCTTTTCAAAAAGCACCACATGCCTCTCAACTGGCTGCCTGTAAGACTTCAGCTACAAGCAGCCATTCATGATTCCCCAAACTGGACATTTTCATTTTGCCATGCCAGTAAAATTCTGTTACCCCTTTGTAATATATCTACCATTAACTTCAGTACCTCACACATCAAGATCACTTCTTTCTATATTGTTTCTTATTCTATCCCAGACATAATTATCCTGTCCTCTCTAACCTCCACCATTTACACCATTATAAAACCATTTTACACATTGTCAAAATTGTTTCTTGACACATTTGCCTTCTCCCTTATCTTACCGACTATGAATATACAATGCTTAAAGGCAATAACAATATCTTTGAGGGCAAGCATGGCTCTGGTGGCTCATGCCTATAATCCTAGTTACTCAGGAGGCTGAGATCTGAGGATAGTGGTTCAAAGCCAGCCTGGGCTTTTAGAAAAGTCCCCATGAGACTCTTATCTCCAATTAACCACTCAAAAACTGGAAGTGGTGCTGTGGCTAAAAAGTGGTAGAACACTAACTAGCCTTGAGCACGAAGAGGCTCAGGGACAGCACCCAGGCATTGAGGTTCAAGCCCCACAACCAACAAAAAAAAAAAAACAACAACTATCTTTTAGGGGAAAAAAAAGATATCTTTAGTAAGCAAAAGATCAGGATTAGGATTATGGATGTCCTTAACAATGCAATCTAGTCATTGTAAGAAAACACAGGTGACTAACAAATGTAAGACCTACATAAGACTATGTATGTAAAACAACTAAAGTTTTATTCTTGGAATACACTTGGTAATAAATATTTGCTGAAAAAACAAAAATCTACATCTACATGTTTCTAAGGACAATGACTAAAAGTTAATTTTTTTAAAAAAGGATAGAAAAAAAGAGAAGGAAGCAGTAAAATAAGAATGCTTCCAAAACTAAGCATTACCTACAGAAGATATATGTCCAGCATAGATAAAACATTACAATATTTTCTTCACAATAGACAGTCACTGCTTTACCACATTTACTCTAAATTAGAAAAAAAACAATCTCCCAAAGCCAGTCTAAACCTCCATTTGTTTCAATTATCTTGTATAACCTTCCAATTACAATACATTTCTCTAGGTAACTTGAGAACAAAAAAGCATTTTAGACAATGGGTATATTATCTTCACAGAGACAAAAAATACTCTTACCCAGAAAGTAAAGATTGTCAAAGTATCTAGATAGAAGATAAAATGCTGCTTCCAGTAGCCTAAGTTGGCTAGTCACTTTTTATGTTCATTTTACTAGGCCCTGTATCACATATATTTCATATTCAACATTCATGCTTACAGTTTTAAACCTAAAGATGCAGTTAAATCACAGATTTTTAATTAATCCAGTTTAATGTTAATTCTTACCAAACAGCAGAAACATGTATCCATTATCCCTATCAATTCAGGCAAGGTGAGGTCTTTGATTTTAATGGTGCCATCCTGAAAAGGAGTGTGGAAGAGAACAACATATAAGCATACATTTTGTTAAATGCTTGGTCACTACATAGAGTAGCATTTTACAGCTCAGAGAATAAATATAATTTAAAAGCAAAAAACACTATTTTATCTTCTGAGGAAACTAAACCAAGACTTCAAGTTAACTTTATTCTTAAAACAACAGTTTAAAAAGATTTACTTTTTACTTGATAACTAATACTTGTAGAAACAATGCTTCTTAAATAGGTATTCAGTAAGAGTATCAATTATTATTAAATGTTTTTAATTGACAAAAATCACAGTGCAGGGGGCTAGGGATATGGCCTAGTGGCAAGAGTGCCTGCCTCGGATACACGAGGCCCTAGGTTCGATTCCCCAGCACCACATATACAAAAAACGGCCAGAAGCGGCGCTGTGGCTCAAGTGGCAGAGTGCTAGCCTTGAGCGGGAAGAAGCCAGGGACAGTGCTCAGGCCCTGTCCAGGGCCCACGACTAGCCAAAAAAAAAAAAAAAAAATCACAGTGCAAATACATTTTGTCTTTTGTTTAGGACAATTTCCAACTATGTCACCAAGGCTTACTTGGAACACCTTATCTAAGCCAGGCTTCCCCCAACCTTGAGATTTTCCTGTCTCTACCCCTGGAGCGCTGGGATTGCAGTCATGTGCCACTACCCAACAGAAGTTACTTTTAAGCATGAACATGGATCATTTTAATGACTTGAAACTACTTACAAAGAAAAAAATTTTAAAGAACTTGCCTGAAGTTGTACAGAGTGCTACTTGTAAATTTAATTTAAACAAGCATTTGCTCAACTACTCTTTCATAAAACATACAAACTAAATTCTGGCAACCACATATGAGTTTTTAACTCAACTGTCACTGACCAAATAAATTTAAAATTTACAACTATAAACACTTTGCTTGACATATTAATATATATATATATATATAGTGAAATCTCCAAATCAATTATCCTGGAACTTGAATGTCATATACTCAAACACTGAAAAACTAACTTTAAAAATATAAATGCACACTGGGAGCTGGTGGCTCACGCTACTCAGGAGGCTAAGATCTGAGTATCACGGTTCAAGCAAGGCTGAGTAGCAAAATTTGTGAGTCTCTTATATCCAATTATGCACCACAAAGCCAGAAGAAGAGCTGTGGCTCAAGTGGTTAGAAAGCTCAAAAAAAAATGTCCAGGCCCTGCTTTAAAGCCCCAGGACTGGTACCAAAATAAAAACAACAAAAACAAACAAAAAAATTTAGCAAAACTTAAGAACCTCAAATAATTTTTGTATTTCACGTTAAAGACTGTGACTAGTTCTTGTTATATATTTGAGATACCTTTTTTAAAAAAAAGGTTAAGGGCTAGGAATATGCCCTAGTGGTAGAGTGCTTGCCTCATATACATGAAGCCCTGGGTTTGATTCCTCAGCACCACATATATAGAAAAAGCCAGAAGTGGCGCTGTGGCTCAAGTGGGTAGGGTGCTAGCATTGAGCAAAAAGAAACCAGGGACAGTACTCAGGCATAGAGCTCAAACCCCAGGACTGGCAAAAACAAAACAAAACAAAAACAAAAAAGCTTGTAAGCATACTATTTTACTTCATTATTATATATAGTTTAACACAATATTTTTTAAAGTACACAAAAAAATAAAAGTGATTACCTTGATAGCTTGCTCAAAATTGAGAACTTTTCGATTCACTTGGTTTCCAATCATGCCAGCATCCATTTTGGGATCCATCATTTCAATAGCAGACATGGCTTCAAAAAGACCAAATCTGCAAATAGTCCACAAGTTGTTTTTTAACCCAAATTCCCACAATGGTATAAACATTATTATAGCACTTTTCAGAACCACAGTATTACATAGAAAAATAAAGATACCTACGTGTTACACAAAATAATTTCTCTAAAAAGCAACAGAAAGCCATCAAGAAAACTGTAAAGAAATACATTTTCCTAAGTTCAATTGTCCCACTGCTTCCATTTAAGATACTCTGACAACATAATCATTTGACATTATTAAAGAACACATTCTCATCTAAAAACTTCATGTTAGCCAAAACACAGTATTTTTCAAAGAACATCCTAAAGCCAAATAGAAAACATACAAGAGAATTTTATCAAGAAAAAGATTTGCCAAACATCAAACAATACTACAAAGCTATAATAATGTTAAGCACTAGAGAATCTACCAGTCGATGTACAATAATATACATAGTCCATACTCAGTTTTCTTCAGAAAGTATGTATGGTACAGATAAAGTAACAGCATATTAGTCAATAAATACTGCTGAGAATGGCTGACCATTTGGTGAATTATTTTATTTTTTTGTCAGTCCTAGTGATTGAACTCTGGGCCCAAGTACTGTCCCTGAGCTTTTTTTGTTCAAGGTTAGCAACCTACAACTTGAGCCACAAGCTCTACTTCTAGCTTTTTGGTAGTTAATTGTAGATAAGAGTGTCAGCAAACTTTCTTGCCTGGGCTGAATGTGAACTGTGATTCTCAGCTTTTAGCTTCCTGAGCAGCTAGGACTGATTACAGGCAAAAGCCACCAGTGCCTGGCTAAAGTTATATCTTTGACTCACACAATTCAATTTGAAAGGGGAAAAAAAAAAACTGCAGGCAGAGTTAAGTTCTAAACCTAAAACAAACAAAAACTACTCTTTAGTCATTCACATAACTATAAAGGAAAATATTAACTGCAATTGCAAAAGTAACTTAAATTCTCAAAGTAGATCAATAACATCAAAACCTCAACTGGTTGATATCTTAGAAATTCAAAAGCCACAGCTATTAAACAGGAAACTCTTGCAATCTGTTTTATAAGCCCTTCAGATGGTTCCGATAACCACAAAAGATTAAAAACAAGTTTAGGTATCCCATTAACAAAAAACACCCAACTTTATCCACTTACTTTCATTTGACCACATTTTCACCTTGCCCACAAAATTTCACACTCCTGTTGAAAACTACTGAGATAGTAGTATGGACATAGAAATATAATTAAGCTTTTTAAATTCAAAGTTTTAGGACATGACCTTTCACACTGTAACTGAAATCTGCCAACCAAAGTTAACAGTGTATTTTAAACTTATTTTCATTGCTTTGCAGTTAATTTACCTAGCCTTCAAGAAGTACTATTCCACAAGACAAAAAAAAAAAAATCATTCAATTATACTACACTATTTCAAAGAACAGATACTTACAGTTTATCATGAAGCAGTTCTCCCAACTTCAGCTCTAAAATAAACAGAAAAATCCTTTAAAGAGACAGACTTAAATATTTTCCAATTTTTTTTTTTTTTGGTGGTTCTGGGGCTTGAACTCATGGCCTGAGTGCTATCCCAAAGCTTCTTCTGCTCAAGGTCAGGGCTCTGCCACTTGTGCCACAGCTCCACTTCAGGCTTTTTGGGGGGGAATTTGTTGGAGATAGTCTCACAGACTTTCCTGCCTAGTCTGGCTTTGCGCCTCGATCCTCAGATCTCAGCCTCCTGAGTAGCTAAGATTAAAGGTGTGAGCTACTGGCATTCAGCTTTAACTTTAAATTCTAAGAAATGATTAGGAAAAAAACAGTAAGCATTAAATAAATGTATTTGTATACTTTAAAATTCATTCTTTGAAACAGTTCAATCTACAGTGAGTACCTAAATACTAAGAACATTATAAACCAAAGTTGTCTTGAGAAAATAAATGAAACTTTCTGTGTATGCCACTACTGTGCTTCAGCTCAAGGCCAGGGCACTATCCCTTAACTTTTTTGCTCAAGGCTGGCACACTACCACTTGAGCCACACCTCCATTTCTGTTTTTTTATTGGTTAATTGGAGTTAAAGAATCTCTAGGATTTGTCTACCTGGACTGGCTTCCAACTTAACATAGATCCTGAGATCTTGACCTCCTGAGTAGCTAGTATTACAGACAAGAGCCACCAGCACCAACAGCATGACAGTGACCATCATTAGCCACAATATTTCAATCACCATTAAAAATAACCTCAAGTTGTTTTTTGTTTTGTTTTGTTTTGTTTTTTTGGCCAGTCCTAGGCCGTGAACTCAGGGCCTGAGCACTGTCCCTGGCTTCTTTTTTGCTCAAGGCTAGCACTCTGCCACTTGAGCCACAGCGCCACTTCTGGCCATTTTCTGTATATGTGGTGCTGAGGAATCGAACCCAGGGCCTCACGTATACGAGGCAAGCACTCTTGCCACTAGGCCATATTCCCAGCCCCCTCAAGTTGTTTTTTAAATCAACTTACCACAATGGTATCAAGTATCATTTTAGTACTTTTTATCCATACTAAAAATGGATCTTTTTAAAATCACTAATATATTTCCCTTTGTAAACTCTCATATGAAAGTAATGTTTACTTCTTAAATTGCTTTTAAACACTGATCTTTATAAACTGATCTCTTTGTTCCAGAACAGTGCCAAAACCACTTTAGAGTTTATTTATTTAAACAGTATACAAAACACCATTAACCAAAACATTGTTAATCATTGAGAATGTAGCTTCATGGTAGAGCACTTGCCTAGCATTCATGAGGCCCTGGGTTCCATTCCCAGCAAAACTAAAAAACAAAAAAGTTATGAACAGTGTTCATTCCCTATAAAGCAGCTGACTTCTACTACCATGGCTGTATTTCAGAATCAACTGGGGGAACTTCCCAAATTCTAATGTCAAGCTGCATTCCCAGCCAATTAAGTCTAGTAGAAGGACCTCAAGGGTGGTCTTAAAAAGAACTACAGGAGTTTTCAATGTATAGGTATAAGATGGGAATCACTGCTACAACAAGAAACAAAGTATTAATGGACAAATCCTGTGAAAGGTGGAAAGCAGTAGTTTGCAGAACGTTACCCAATCCTTACAGCTAATTATAAGTTAAACAATATACATTTTTAAGAATTCATGATGCCAAAACAGATAAATAAGAAGCATATGCTACATGATAAATTATACAGGATTCTAGACATCCACACACAATGAGACCAAAGGAGGGTATTTTTAAGTGAAGAACACAAAGGCGCAATACCTTTGTGCCTCTGATCATATAGAACAGTATGAACTGAACTTCAGAAAATGGAAGAAAAAATATCACATGTATAAGCATAGTAAAGTATACGTGCTAATAGTATACTAAGAGAACACAAATATACATATGCATGTATATATATAATATACATGTATGTATATACTTAAATTAAAAAGCCAATGATTTTCAAAGAGTGACCTGGGAACTCAGGATCTGTGAGTTTACAATTACTTCTGTAACAAGACCAAATGTTCTTTGTCTTTCTCACTATGTTGACACTTAACACTGATGATACAAAAAAGCAAGGATGGGAAAGGGGGTTAAAAAAAAACAAACAGCAATTGTGGACAAAACAACTTCAGCATAGCAGTAAGTACATCCCTCACTCCTATACACTTGCATTTAAAATAGACAAATGTTTCTTTAATATCACTCACAAACATCTTTGATGACCATTTTTCATTATGAAAATAAAAACCCAAACTACAATAACATCACCTCATACTCCTTAAGATACCTATTATGAACAAAATTACATGTAAGAATGTGGAGAAAAAGACACCCTGTGGGATTGTAAAAATGGCAGTCACTATGGAAACAATACAGAGGTTCCTCAAAGTATTAAAATCAGAATTACCACAGGATCCAGCAGTTATTTACTTTCAGCTCCTGGATGTTTTTTTCCTTCTTAGTGCTGGTCTCAGTACTTGAACTCAGAGCCTCTCGCTCAGCTTTTGTCCTCATGGTTGGCATTCTACCACTTGCATCACACCTCAAGTCTGCCCTTTTCCTACTTAATTGGAGGGTAGAAGTCTTGTGGCTATTTCTGCTCAGGGTAGCTTTGAACCATTATGCTCATTTGCTACTCAGCTTCCTAAGTAACAAAGATTACAGGGCTGACCCACCCAAACTGGGCTAATTCTTGCTCCAATTAAGTAGGACGTCCCTAACCTCCTTCCTAAATATACTACCTCTGATTAATATACTTTAATCTTAAACCTCTGGATACACATCTATTTAACATCCTACTTGATAAAATAGGAAGCAGAGTAGTCTCAAGAAAATAAAAACATTTGCAGAATTATCATAGAATATTATTCTTTACCTGAAAAAGTTATTCACACTTGGGAATGCAGTTGTTTTGTGAGTGTGTGTGTGCATGCGTGCATGCAGGCATCATGGGCTTGAACACAGGGCCTAAGTGCTATCCCTGAGCCTTTTTGCTGAAAGCTAGGGCTCTACTACTTTGATCAGCTCTACCTCTGGTTTCTGGTGGCTAATTGAAGAGTCTCACGAACTTTCTTGCCCAGGCTGGCTTCAAACTGTGATCCTCAAATCTCAGCCTCCTAAGTAGACAGGATTACAGGTGTGAGCTACCAGTGCCTGGGAATAACTTTTTGCAAAACAATGAATTTGTTGCTTAAAAGTAAAAGAGTAACAAGTCTTTTGCCATTGATAAAATCTGAGCTTCTAAGCATAAATCTAAATTTCAGAAAACTTGGTCTGCCACTCTGTTTCCAGATACTTTTAAAGATTCTACTGTATCAATGATATTAACAAATGTGCTTTGTACAATGAAATGTGTTAACATAAGGAAGACTGGTGTAACTATGAAACCATATTTTCCAAATGTTCATGTTTGCTACAAAATCAGACTTTATGGGTAAAAGACATATTAAAAATTCAAGACAGACCCAGGAGTTGAATGTATCAGGATGGAATATTCATTGATAGGATTTTAGATTTTACACTTAGCTCTAAGAACCTCCCATCTGAAGCCACACCTGTTGTTATATTCTTGTAATCCTAGCACTAGGGAAGCTAACACAGAAAAGATCCTGTGTTTGAGGCCAACCTGGGTTACAGAGCAAGTTCAAAGCTAAGGCCAATCTGAGCTATATATCGCCAAGACCCTGTCTGGAAAACAAAACAAAAGAAAGAAAAAAGGAAAGAAAGAACAAAAAGTTTTTGGTGAAGTGCCAAAGAATATTCACCGTTTTCTGAAGAGATCCCCAAGTTTTTCAACTATAGGTCAGATTTACTTCATGTACTTAAACCAAGACAAGTGACAGCAGACTGAATTACAGAAACAGAAAAGACAATTCATTTACTCTCCATTCTGCCATGCATGAAAGATATGTGCAAAAAAGGTAAAACAAATCCACTTTCTAAAATTATATTTCTCTTAAGAAGACATTGTTCTTCTCCATTTAAGCAGTTTTCATACTGAATTGCAATGGTTTACAGCATTGTTACAAAATGTAATGATATTGGGGCTGGGAATGTGGTTTAGTGGTAGAGTGCTTGCCTAACATGCATGAAGTCCTGGGTTCCATTCCTCTGTACCAAATAAACAGGAAAAGCCAGAAGTGGCGCTGTGGCTCAAGAGGTAGAGTGCTAGCCTTGAGCAAAAAGAAGAAGCCAGGCACAGTGCTGAGACCCTGAGTCCTAAGCTCCAGGACTGGCAAAAAAAAAAAAAAAAGTATTGGTATGTGCTGGGCACTGGTGGCTCACACCTGTAATCCTAGCTACTCAGAAAGCTGAAATGTGAGGATTGTGGTTTGAAGCCAGCCTGGGCAGGAAAGCCCATGAGACTATTATCTCCAATTAATCACCTAAAAAAATAAAACTGAAAATGGAGCTGTGGCTCAAAATGGTAGAATGCTATCGTTGAGCATAAACTCAAGGACAGTGGCCAGGTCCTGATGACCACCACCACCAACCAAAAAAAAAGTATTGATACATTTAAACTTTCTTTTTAAATTATAATATATACACAATACCATAATTTTAAAGAATATATAAAATGAGGGAGTTAACAAGTTGAACAAGAAATGTACTCACTGCCTTACATATGAAACTGTAACCCCTCTGTACTTCACACTTTGACAATGAAAAAAAAAGAATATAATGGAATTCTGATTCTTGAGTCCCATAATCTATTACATACTCGGGGTAGATTTGGGTACCAAAGAGCATCACAAACAAACACTCCCCAAGCTAGAAGCAAATCAATATATGCTTTGTTTTCCTCACCTATAAAACAAAGGGTGGAACTAGCTGACTCCAGATTTCCTAGATTTCAGAAATCAGATCTCACCTGGAAACTATAGACAGTAAGCTTTAAAATTTACTCTCAAAAGCAAAGTATAGGATCTTGTATAGCTCTAGAAAAATAAGAAAACTGGAATTATGTAACAGAAAAAAGAGTTATCATTTACCCAACAGAGCAAAGATATCATCACACATCATGGAGCTTCTGTAAAACTCTACTGTGGTAATAACAGAACGAGAGTCAAAAAGACCAGTACCATGGGGCTGGGGATATAGCCTAGTGGCAAGAGTGCCTGCCTCGGATACACGAGGCCCTAGGTTCGATTCCCCAGCACCACATATACAGAAAACGGCCAGAAGTGGCGCTGTGGCTCAAGTGGCAGAGTGCTAGCCTTGAGCGGGAAGAAGCCAGGGACAGTGCTCAGGCCCTGAGTCCAAGGCCCAGGACTGGCCAAAAAAAAAAAAAAGACCAGTACCATGAAAATAGTTTCTACTTCAAATGCCCAATAAAGTAGTTTGGGGAATCCCACAGGTCCCAGGTTACACCAAAATGCTGAACGAAGGATGATACAATGACTTAAAACAAACAAACAAACAAAACAAAAAAAACCCTTACTCTTAAGTGAAAGCCTTAACTAGTTTCAATACCATAGAGTTAAAAACACCTAAGCAAAGGGAAAAGGAAAAATTAGATATGGAAAGCTTGATTCAAACAATACTTATAATAATTCAAATTATCAACCTCAAAGAAGAGAAAAAAACAGGAACAGCAATAATAGTAACAAAACTGGGAAACTCAGAAAGTCAATTAGCTTATTAGAAGACCCAAGAAACTTAAATCCTAAAGCCAGAAGTAAAAAAAATTAAAAGAAACTTGAATTGCCTACTTGCTTTTGAAAGTAAACACAACTAAGTACTAAATTATGAAGAAGTAACAGACTACCTAAAAGTTCTCATTGATAATCAAGTGTGGGTATAAAGAAATTTTCAGACATTGAGGGCCTCAAAAAATTATATCATGCATGTGTTTTATACAATAAAATAATAAAAATGACCCACAAGAGTGAAAAGACACCCCAGGCTGATGATGAACCCAAGATCTCATAATGAAGTTCTATACCTGGTACAAAAACCCTGATGTACCATTTGTGGCTCTTGCCTGTAATTCTAGCTACTCAGGAGGATGGTGGTTCAAAGCCAGCCTGGGTATGAATGAGACTCTTATCTCCAATAAGCCATTCAGAAAAAGCTGGAAGTAGAGCTGTGGCTCAAGTTGTAGAGTGCTAGTCTTGAACAAAAGAAGCTCAGGGATAGTACCCAGGCTCTGAGTTCAAGCTCTAAGCCTGGCAAAAGGAAAAAGAGCATGATATCTAACTAGAGTTAAGAAGATTCAGAAGCCACTCTGGAGAAAAAAACAATATAAACTGCAATATACCTAAATGTCTAATGAAAATTTAAATAACAGATCAAGAGTCTGAGATATAATTTACATTTTGTATAAAAACTTTTGCATTAACAAACAGAAGTGAAAGTGATCTACAAATTCAACACAATTCCCATCAAAATCTCAATGACATTCTTCACCAAGATAGGAAAAAAATGCAAAATTCAGAGTCCCTTTGTGCATGGGTAAAGATGACATGTCCCGAATGTCTGGTATCTGCACTGCCCTACTAGTTTCTGCACAGCTCTTTGGCCCTCACATAGTGAGGGTAGGGGTGAGGGGTCCTCTTTAGTTTGCAGCCTATGTCTATGGTCTGGTTGGTGGTGTCCAGCTATCCTGGACACTGCTGGGGTGTATGGTGCCCCAGGAACAGGTTCTAGGGCTCTGATAACAGGCCCAGCCTGGCAAGCAAGTTGCTCCTGATCCAAGAATGGCTACCTCTTGATACTAGCGTGTGGTTGAAATTGGCATCAGTGCCTATGAGATGGTGTACAGGCCTGTCATCCTCACAGTGGCCACTCTGTGGCCCTCAAGAGTGTGAAAGTCAGGCTGGGGATATAGCCTAGTGGCAAGAGTGCCTGCCTCGGATACACGAGGCCCTAGGTTCGATTCCCCAGCACCACATATACAGAAAACGGCCAGAAGCGGCGCTGTGGCTCAAGTGGCAGAGTGCTAGCCTTGAGCAAAAAGAAGCCAGGGACAGTGCTCAGGCCCTGAGTCCAAGGCCCAGGACTGGCAAAAAAAAAAAAAAAAGAGTGTGAAAGTCCCCAATGGAGGAGGAGCAGGAAGTGGCCTTACTGAAGCAGCTGGAGGCTTTTGAGCACTCCAATGTTGTCCAGATTATGAACCTCTGTGCTACTTCCTGACCTGACCCTGAGACCAAGGTTTCCCTAAGTGTTTGAACACACAGACCAAGACCTAAGACATATCTGGACAAGGCACCCCCAACAGGCTTGCCAGTGGAGATCATTAAGGATTTGTTATTCCAGTTTCTAAGAGGTTGAGATTTCCTTCATGCCAACTCCACCATCCACCAAGACCTAAAGCCAGAGAACATTCTGGTGACCAGTAGCGGAGCAGTAAAACTGTCTGACTTTGTCCTGGCCAGAATCTACAGCTATCAGATGGCCTTTACTCCTGTGGTTGTTACACTTGATACCACACTCCTGAAATTCTTCAACAGTCTACTTACTCAACATGGACATGTAGAGTGCTGACTGTATCTTTGCAGAGATGTTTCGTAGAAAGCTTCTCTTCTGTGGAAACTCTGAAGCTGACCAGTTGGGCAAAATCCTTGATCTAATTGGCTGTCCCTAAAGGATGACTGGCCCCCAGATGTACCTCTACCCCAAGGAACTTTTTCCCCCAGAGGGACTCACCACCCAGTGCAGTTGGTGGTACCAGAGATGGAGGAATTTGGAGTGCAGCTGCTGCTAGAAATGCTGCCTTTTAACCCACACACGCAAATATTCAACTTCTGAGCATTCTAGCATTCTTATCTACATAAGGAAGAAGGTGATCTGGAATGAACAGCAGAGAGCTGCCATTTACCCACTTGAATAGAGAGAATCCCACATAGCAGCCAAGACCTCTGCCTTCCTGTGAAGCTCTGGAGACTCCTCCAGCTTTTCAAAGAGAATACTTTGTTGCCTTAATGACATTCCCCACCCATTCCTCCTTTTGAAGCTCATTCCCCTCCTCTCCATTTCTGTTCACTAAGGGGCACTATTCTTCCTCTCTATTTTGATATGAGACCTTTTTTTATATAGCAAAAGAAACAAAAAGTAATTCCTATGGAGCAACAAAAGAAGCAACATCTGTAGCTATCACAATTCCAGACTTCAAACTTTACTACAGAACTATAACAAAAACAGCTTGGTACTGATATAAAAACATGCCCATAGACCAATGGTATATAGACTACCAGACTCAGAAATAAACTCACATATTTACAATCATCTGATATTTGACAAAGGAATCAAAAATATAAACTGGGGGGGGGGGAACTCTTCAATAATTGGTGTTGGGTAAACTGGACATCCATATGTAAACAAGTAAAACTGGATCCCTTTTTGTTACTCTGTATTTGTTGCTCTGCACCAATATCAACTCAAAATGGATCAAAGACCTCAATATCAGAACTGAAACTGTGAAATTACTGCCAGAGAGAGGAAAGCACTACAACTGATAGGCATAGGCAGAAACTTTTTGAAGAGTGCACCAGGAACACAGCAAATAGGAAACATGAAAAACGGGATTACATCAAACTAAAATCTTTCTGAATAGCAAAAGGCAGCAAAGGACAGGGTTCCTAATACAAAAAACAGTCAATAGACTGGGAGATGATCTTTACCTGCTATATATCCACCAAGGGCCTACTATCCAAAATATGCAAGATAGCTAACTACTCACACCCCTAAATGAATAATGAGCAAAGGAGCTAATTGGAAACTCTAAAAAATTCAACAGAACTGCCTTATGATCCAGCCATACCACTCTTGGGCATTTACCTAGAGACTAACAAGTCAACTTTTTGCTGGTTAATTGGAGATAAGAGTCTCATACACTTTCCTACCTAGGCTGGCTTTAAATCATGATCCTCAGATCTTAGCCTCCTAAGTAGGCAGGATTACAGACAGGCCTGTCACTAGCATTTGGCATTGATGGAACAATTTCTGCTCACCCTTTGTCTTTTAGAACTTAATTTTAGAACTAATTTCTCAAACAATGATTCTAAAAGTGAATCCATGAACCGGGGAGGGGAAGAAAAAACATCTACAAAACTCTTTACTAAGAATCTACACTACTACTGTAGTTTCTAAATGCTATGTAATCAGTGCAATAACCATTATAAAAAAGATTACAGAAGTATAGTCCAGACCACCTGGGTAGTAACATTATAATCAAGTATCATCATACTTTCAGCGCCTATGGTTAGGTTCATAACTATACTAATTCTAACCCCCAAACAACATTTACTATGACACAGAGGTTCTCAAACTTCTTTAGGCTCAGAGACAAATGTTCCCTGGTTTGAAGAAATACAATCTAGGAATTCATTCATTTTTCAAACAAATACACACTGAACAGCTACAAATAGCAGGGTTAGAGAAAAACAAGACAAAGAAAAGGCTTAAGCATGGTACACTTCAGAAGTGGGGAAAAGGACTGGGAATGTTGCTTAGCGGTAGAGTGCTTGCCTAGCAAGAGGTAGAGTACTAGCCTTGAGCAAAAAGAAACCAGGGACAGTGCTCAGGCCCTGAGTCCAAGGCCTAGGACTGGCAACAAAAAAAAAAAGATTAATTCTTAAAGAACTGTTTACTTTCAAGAACCAAATCTCATGTTCCTGCTACTGAAAGACAGTGCAAGAGTTCATTTAATGAAGAATAGATGGTATGATATTGGCAACAAAGGGACATATTACCTTCTCTCAATCTACAATGAGGATTAAACATCCTATAATGAAGATTAAATGTCCTATATGCTTTTCCACAAAGAAAGAACTAATATATAATAGGAATCCATGTAAAGCATCTCTTTCCATCAGCATTCTAAACTGCTTTCTTTAGCTCAGTGTTGCTTACAACCCCCCAAAAAGTAGACACGTGTGTGCACACACAAAAACCAAAAGGACTAAAGTTATAGGTAGTTGAGACTAAATTCTACAGATCTTTAGTCCTCAAACTATGTTGTAAACAACTATGGGTGAACATAATATTTCAGGGCTTACAAATACACAGGGTGAAAAACAGTACAGGTCTCATTATTGTCCAACTTACATGATGAGTAGGAAGAGAAAGATCTTTAAACATAAACAAGGTAGAAAATGGAAGCTTTTTAATGAATTTCCAAAACAGGAAATTATAAAAACATCTTATGCTTATGAATGAACTGCTTTGAATTCTACCTATAATATTTACAAATGGGAGGTTAAATGCTGGTATACTCACTCCTCTCTACTGTCAGAGAGGGGAAAATCACTATCCTAGTCCAAGGCTTTAACAACTCCACCTAGACTGAGTACAAAAGCTTGTCTAAGGTTATGTGCTCTCTCCATCTCAATCTACCAGTATATATCATGTGTTAAATTAACCTTCTTTATAGATTTTCAACAAAAAAAATTACACAAAATTACAAGTAAAAAGACGGCCTACCTCAAATCAAACACTTCACACACCACTTCATTTAACCCTCCCCCACCCAAACTCTATAAAGTAGAAGTTCTTTTCAATAGAGCAAACTAAGATTCAGATTAAACTACATAACCTAAGGTAACTGAGCTAACAAGAGACATATCTGACTGCCCTTACATGGCAAAAAAAGGTGATTTTTTTCCCACTATTACTAAGAAAATACTCTATCCTACTCATTGTACTAAACATCAATAGGAATATTCTTTCAAACTGAAATTCAAGGGGCTGGGAATATGGCCTAGTGGTAGAGTGCTTGCTTCCTCAGCACATATATGGAAAAAGCCAGAAGTGGCACTGTGGCTCAAGTGGTAGCGTGCTGGCCTTGAGCAAAAAGAAGCCAGTGACAGTGCTCAGGCCCTGAGTTCAAGCTCCACTACTGGCAAAAAAAAACAAAAAACCTGAAATTCAAACTTCACACTGGCCATAAAACAAGCTTAAACTAAGAATAAAACAAACAAAAAGGGCAATGACACTAAATACTATCTATCAAAAACCACTCTGTAGCCAAGCACAATTACTGTTCCCCCAAAACAAAACTCACTTCACTCTGGCTCAAATAGTTTATCTCAATCTAGAATAATCTCCACATCTTCATTCATAAAAACATAGCCATATTTTTTCTGTATTTTGGGTCATAATGACAGACTGCAATAAAGAGCACTTAAAAGCCAGTGCAAGATGACCAACTTGTAGCACTTGTCTTAAGAGTTATGAGCACAAAATTAAACTGTAATTTCTTTTTTTCCTTTAGACATATGTGGGCAACTTCCAGAAAAATGTTGCTTCTACTCTCTTATTGAGTCATACTTTAACTGGACAGGATTTGTTTGTTTTTTGTTAGTCATGGGGCTTGAACTCGGGCTGGGCGCTGTCCCTGCGCTCTTCAGCTCAAGACTAGAGCTCTACCAGTTGAGCCACAGTGCCACTTCCGGTTTTCTAGTAGTTAATTGGAGATAAGAGTCTCGGGGAATTTCCTGCCCGGGCTGGCTTCAGCTATGATCCTTAACAATCAGCCTCTGAGTAGCTACGACTATAGGAATGAGCCACCAGCACCAGGCTTGGACAGGTATTTCAAACAGGAAAAGGTAAGCACAAAATTCATCATTTTGCTTATACTCAGCTGTCTCCCTATTAACCACCTTAAGCTGCTCCAAATCTGTACTCCTCTACTTCACAACATTGTTCAAACATAGCCACGTAAACTATTACCAAAATTTCCAACCTTGGGAATAGAAGCCATCAGGTATGTATTCTCACATCATTCCTCTCCAGCTTTTCTGAATTAAATCTGCTATCTTCATCATCCTAACATCAGTTCTTCCTATCCCAGTATGTACCTGTGCCTTCCCCCAAGTTAATTTCAATACTATGGCCTTGATCCCATCTTCTCTTAGAAGTTCAAGCTCTCGCTTTATTTTGTCCTTTTTCTTTTCTATTTTGTTGTTATCTGTCCCTAATGCTCTTTACTAAACAACTTCAAACATACTCATTTCGCCAAACACTTATTTCCATTTACTGCTGTTTTGTGGGTTAACAGAGAAAGGTTCTGATATTGCCAAAGATTATCTTCTGGGCCCAACTGGTCCCCATGCCTTAGATTCCTCAGTAGCTGGGACTATATCCACCTGCCACCCTGCCTACCTATTCCCAAACACTTATTGGACTTATTGTATGCTAGGCACTGTTCCATGTGCTAGGGTTGCAGACATAATCTCTGCGCTCGTACAGCTCCCATTAGAGTGGGTAAGGCTGACAAAATACTTTCTGACAAACTACTCTGAACACAATAAAACATGATGATCCAATTGAAGGTGTAATTGAAGAGGAGAGAATGGAGGAGGAAATTTGCTTGCAGTAGATGTTTTGAGCTCTCATTAGGGAAATATCATTTAAGCAAGAGAATAAGTGTCACATTAAGGAACAGAATCAATCAACTGAAGATAAAGAAAAGAGAACAGGCATAGACCCTTGCAAACCTCCTTGGTATGAAGTAAGTAGGATCTTGTGAATTAAATAGGTGGAGTAGTGGTACAAAAATGAGGACTGGTAGTCTAGCAGCAGGTCTTACAAAGCTATGGGAAAGGAATTTGAATATTACTCTACCTCCAAAAGGAAGCCACTGTAGGACCTTAGGCAAAGAATATCAGAAGCTGACCACTTTCAGAAGTACTTTCAAATATATAAAAGTTCAATGTAATGTGCATTGCCAGTTAGAATTTACTATGATGTAATCTTTACCTTGTTACTTTTCAGTTAGAAGAATGTAAGGAGTAACTGCCACAACTTCTATTTTTAATGCTATGCCAAATATATACTTCGCCTGAAAGTTAAAATTAGAGGGCAGAGGATAAGTGTGGTCAACAAATGATAATCTACAACTGTTGAGTTTTTTTAAGGATCTAGGTAAGTTTAGAAACCACAAGGATGATTTTGCTTTTCCCTTTTCAAGATTTTAAATTTCTAATATAAAACTCCCAACTCACCTCGACAAGCTTCTTCAAAATCTTGAGTTATGTCCACCCAGTTTGTATTGCCTTTTTCCATTTTTTCAGGGACACTGAGCTCCCAACCTGAATCATCATCGACAGAAGCTTTCATAACCATTATGCCTGTAAAATGGTGTCAGAGAGGTTATAGCTTTCAGGGCAAGAGTATTTACAAAACTAAAAAAACTTTACTCAACTTTTAAAGCAGAACTCTTCTAAGTCAGAGGAAGTTCTGAAAAATAGAACACCTATCTAGTGCAATTAAGTCTCACATTGGTTAACACTATTGAACCTCAAGTACTAACAGATGACTTTCCAAATAGTTAAGAAAAAAAATCGTTAGCCACCCACCAACTGGTCTCAAAACAACAAAAAACAAACCTTCCAAGCCAGGCCTCTGATGGCTCACACCTGTATTCTAGCTACTCAGGAGAATGAGAACTGAGGACTGAGGTTCAAAGCCAGCCCCAGCAGAAAACCGAAAGTGGAGCTGTGGCTCCAAGGCCTTGAGCAAGAGCTCAGGGACAGCCCCCAAGCCCTGAGTTCAAGCCCCACGACCACCCCCTCCCTCCAAATAAAAACTCCCAATGTCAGTGACCCCCAACTTTCAATACTACCCAGAAGCGACCAAGGCGTTATTCAGGGTGCCCCCTAAGCTCTGGACCCTGAGGCACAATTTACACCAGTCAAGGTATGCCTTCACCTGCCCAAGGCTACTTGGGCCAACCTCTCTGGGGCCTGGGACTCAGGCACAGCCTCCGGGCAGGGTGAAGGCGCAAAGCCCCCTAAGTATCCCATCCACCCGACCCAAGTCGGGGACTCACCGGCGACGGGGACCCGCTCCACGTCCGCTTCGCTGTGGTGAGTATGGCCCAACCCCGGCCCCAAAGGGGTGCGGTAGCAAGGACGAGGCTGTAGTCGCGCGGGAAGAAGGGCGGACGGCGCTCCTGGCACGGGGTCTTCACCCAGTAGTACCGGGCCCGACCGGGGCCTCAGAGTTCCGTGGGCCCCGCAGAGCACCAAGGTCGTACTTGGGGCGAAGCGGGAAGGCGGGGGCCACAGGGGTGCTCAGCGTTCCCAAGGCCCGCCACACGAGGGGGGACGGGGCTATCGGACACGCGAAGCAGGGGGATAGCTGATGCCCCTGGGCTCCGCCCCTTCCTGAACACGCCCATTACAGGGAGGCAGAGGGTGGGAAAGAGGGTTGCTTCCGGGTCTCGCTTGCCTATAATCTCGCGAGAAGAAATCACGACCTCCATCCGCCCAACAACGGCAAAGTCGTGGGACGAGGGTTGACCAAGGAGCAGGAAGTATTCAGACTAAGGGGAGAAGGGGCGGGTCGCGAGCAATGGTAGTACGCATGCGCTGGGCCAGTGGGCGGGGCTGAGCCGGGAGGGGCGGGGTGGCGGCTCCCTGGCTTCGGCAGAGTGGGTATTTGCATACTATGGACTTGGTTGATGGCGCTGGTTGCCATGGGAGTAAATGGGGCCCGCTTTTTCCTTGTGGAGTGGCCGAGACCCCATATCTCAGTGTTGGAGAGCCCCGCCACTTTCTCATGTGGAGGCTCTGGGGACGCCAAGTACCGCTCTGGACCCGGCCCTCTGCCGCGTTGCTGGCTAGAGCACCGGGTTCGGCGGTGCCTTGCAGGCGCTGAGGCCCTGGCCCGGCCCAGCACTGCCGGGGGCCACCTGGTGCCAGACTTTCTTTCCGAGGCTGGCCTTGAGCCGCGGTAACTCGGACCTTCGCCTCAAAGTAGTTAGGATTACATACAGACTTACGCCATCAGATCTCGGCCCATTTTTGTTTTGTTTTGTTTTGTTTTAATACAGTAGCAAATGTCTTAATTCATTGCAGATTTCTTGAGCTTTAGAGTAATTGTAAGTATAAACTTGAGCAAAATATTTAAATTCTTTGACTGTTCTTTTATAAATAAAAGGAGGGCAATACTACCTTCCTCAAAAGGTAGGAGAGAGGGGCTGGGGATATGGCCTAGTGGCAAGAGTGCTTACCTTGTATACATGAAACCCTGGGTTCAATTCCCTAGCACCATATATGCAAAAAACGGCCAGAAGTGGTGCTGTGGCTCAAGTGGCAGAGTGCTAGCCTTGAGCAAAAAGAAGCCAGGGACAGTGCTCAGGCCCCTGAGTTCAAGCCCCAGGACTGGCAAAAAAAAAAAAAAAAAAAAGGAGAAAATTAAATGAGAAAAATGCGAAAATTCTAGCATAACACTTTGGACATGGAAGTTAGTATTGATTATTGTTGGTTTTCCCTATTTCACACTATTCACTATCACACAATGAATAGTGTTGAATGCTGTCTTTGTGTTGTAGAAAGATGCCTGTGATTAGAAGTAGAGAATTAGGAAGAGGGAAATTTTGTGTGCTAGTCCTGGGGCTTGAACCTGGGCCTGAGCTCTGTCCCTGAGTCCTTTTATTCAAGGCTAGTGCTCTACCATGTGAGCTACAGCTCCACCTTCTACTTTTTGTGGTTAATTGGACAGAAGTCTCATAGCCAGCTGGGCGCTGGTGACTCACACCTATAATCCTAACTGCTCAGGAGGCTGAGATCTAAGGATCATGGTTTGAAACCTACCCAGGTAGGAAAGTCCATGAGACTCTTACTTCCACTTAACCACCAGGAAAACTGGAAGTGGTTCTGTGTCTCAAAGTGGTAGAGCACTAACCTTGAGCAAGAAAGCTCAGGCCCTGAGTTCAAGCCCCATGACACACACACACAAAAAAGTCTCATGGCCTCTTCCTGCAGGCGTAAGCTTCAAATGGCAATCCTGGGACCTAAGCTTCTTGAGTAGGTAGGATTACTGTGGTGAGCCACCTGTGCCTGCCGTAGTGCATCCTAATCATTTAATTAAGGGTTATTTAATAAGGATAATAGCAAATTATTTTTTGGAGTTGATGCTTCTGAAATTTCTAGTTGCTGGCATACTTTGTTCTCTGATGTGTATCTCCTGAACTAGAGACATTTTACCTGCTTTGAAAAATAATAGGAACCACAATTGCCCCATCAAACTACTTTTCCTCTTGTATTATGAAATTTGCAAAGTGACATTAATGTTAACACTCATTATTTTCTCTTAACTAGGACATCATTTTTTTGTTTGACTTGCAAACATCTTTTATCAAGGCATGTGTTCATGTGTTGAAAGCTTTAGGTTTAAGCTCTGAACTGTGAAAGGTTCTGAACTCTTCTTTCTGGTCCAGTCTTCTCACTCTAGTTTATTCTTCATGTAACTACCAGTTATCTTCCTGAAAACTAGTAATCTCCTATTTATATTTGCTGGTTGAAATTTTTTACTAAATGTGCATTTTAATAAAAAGTAATCCCTGTACATATTTTTAAAGTAGCTTTCAAGATTTAGAAAGAAAAATCCTTTTATGTTTTCCTTATCGTTCATATCTTCATGACAAATTCTTCTAGCTTTTTCTTTTTTTTTTTCTTTTTTTTTTTTTTTTTGGTCAGCTGTGGGGCTTGAACTCTGGGCCAGGGTGCTGTCGTCCCTGAGCCTCTTTGTGCTTGAGCCACAGCGCCACTTCCAGTTTTTGATAAGATTCTCACAGGGACTTTTCTGCCCAGGTTGGCTTCAAACCATGAACCTCAGATATCAGCCTCCTGAGTAGCTAGGATTAAGTAACATGAGCCACTGGCATCTGCCGCCTCCTTTTCCTCCTTCTCCTCCTCCTCCTCCTTTTCCTCCTTCTCCTCCTCCTCCTCCTCCTCCTCCTCCTCCTCCTCCTCCTCCTCCTCCTCCTCCTCCTCCTCCTCCTCCTCCTCCTCCTCCTCCTCCTCCTCCTCCTGTTCAAACTCAGAGTATTTACCTTACCTGAAATATTAGCAGTGTCACCTTATCTTCTCATCACAAATGTTACTGTGGCTTTTGAATCCACATACTCTCTTGTGTCTTATTAAAATGTTCCCTACTTGGGTGCCAGATTCCATCCCTTTTTACAGTTAGTAAACTTTTGTGTCGTATTACTAGTTCTTCATTACTATTCTTACTGGCATATAAGCTTGCTTTAATATTGATTTGGAAATAAAGGAGTTCTCTTGATCACATAAACCCTTATATCCACAGACCCATTCCTCTGTTCTCTTTCACCTTACACAAAACTTCTTGATATATATATATATATATATATATATATATATATGTGGAACTAGGGAAGGAAAGGGAAATACTAAAATTGAAAGACAAAGGATAAAAAGACAAACTAAAGCAACAGCAATACTTACAAAACTATATGGTATAAACCAACTGTACAACTCATGGGGGGAGGAATGGAAAGGGAGGAGGCAGGGGAAAATGAGGAAGGAGATAACAAATTGGATAAGAAATGTACTCACTGCCTTATGTATGAAATAGTAACCCCTCTGTACTTCACTTTGACAATAAATGGAAAAAATAAATGGCAAAAAGAACTTCTTGAATGAGCTGTTGCTTACTTTTCTCTTAATCTTTTCTTACCCAGTGTAATTGTTCTTTACCACTTATACAAATAAACTGGGCTTTATTCATCTCATTAAATCCTACTTTTCCTCCTGTAACTTGGAATATCACTAGACCTATTTGGTCACTCTGAAATACTTTTTCTCATCATATTGTAGTTTCAGAATTTTTTCCACCTCACTCAATCTATTTCAGTTGGGATTTCCTCTTCTTTATACTCTCTCTAGGTTGATTTCCTCTAGTTTTGTGGCATTCTAGTTTATTTTTGGTGATACTGGGTTTGAATTCTGGGCCTGTACTTGCTAGCCAGGATGTCAACCACTTACGCTTTCTTGTGTTGTTTTCAAATAGTGTCCTATTTACGCTTTCTGCATAGTTGAAATGACAGGTTAGTGCCACTAAACCCAACTTTTGTAATAGAGCACCTTTATTTTTTGTTATTCTACAAGACTAGCCTTGATAGCTAATATTTTGTATGCCATAGCCGGTTGACTTTTTGCTCAGGCTGGTCTTTAACCAATATCCTTTTCATTTCTGCCTTCTGAGTAGTTAGGATTGCAGGCATGAGCTATCATCCTGTCTCGCTAGTTGTATGGTGTTTAATATTAGCTGTACATTGATGAAGTCCAAATATACATCTCTAATCCTATTTCATTCACAGATTTTTAGACTCAAGCAGAAGATGAGAGCTGATGTTTTCGATTCAAAGCCAAACAACAGAAAAGTCCACAAGACTCATCTCCAATTAGCCACCAAGAAGCTGGAAGTGGAGGTGTAGCTCAAGTGGTAGAGTGCGCTAGCCTTGAGCAAAAAAGATCAAGGACAGCGCCTAGGCCCTGAGTTCAAGCCCCAGGACAAGCACAAAAAAAAAAAAATAAATAAACAGAAGAAAAAAGGACTGGACCAATGTGGTAGTGTCAGCCATGAGCAGGAAAGCCCAGTGAAAGCATTGAAACCCTGAGGTCAGGTGTTGGTACATCAAGATGAAACCGTTTCCTACAGTTAATCAGTGGATCAATTTTGGGATAGCCAGGCTATATTTTAGGTAGAATAATCATGACAATTAATTTAATGAAGAAGCAGTGGTACCTAAGTACCACTGTGTAAAGAGAAGGGCCAGATTCATTTAAGACAGTAGCAATTACAAACCCTAAGAGTTACTGACTGGCAGATGAAACTGTAAGAAGCGAAGTTTGCTATCTTAAGGATTATAAGGATTGTGAGTCATTTTACCAAGAAAGGGAATAGGAGGTAATGGAGGACAATAGTAGGAGAAAAGTTTTTGGAAATGTGCCTTTTGACATTAGGCAGTTAGAAACCATAGCTTCATAGTAACTTTATCTAGGAACAACTTAATATGAAGAAAAGAAAGATCGCTGAGAATTCTATGAAACCATCTTTGTTCACACAGTCCCAAAGGATAGTTACAGTATATGGTTCAGTCTTGTTTTTCATTCTTGGTAAAATACTTGTTTGATTTTACTTTTATCTTGCATTGACATCTGAAATTAATCTTAGGAGGTACCCTTTTTGCAGACCAGCAGAGAACTTTGAATGAAAATTCATAATCACTTCTTCTGGCTGTACAGCCTCAGTTTAGATTTCAACTTTAAAAGACATGGTTTAGGAGCTTTGTGCTAGTGTAAGTTAGCATTGAGGGTGGGAATAGGGAGTGGTAAGATGGAGAAAATGAGGGAGTGGTATCAATGTTTTAAAAGAAATGTACTCATTACCTTACTTTTGTAACTATAACCTCCCCTTTACAATCAATAAAAAAGAAGAAAAGAATGAGGGGAGCTGGGTGATAGGGGCTCACGCTTCTCATCTACTTACAAGCTACTCAGGAGGCTGAGATCTGACAACCTCAATTTTTCCAGCCCAGGCAGACAGAAACCCCCAAGACTCTTACCTGCAATTAACCATCAAAAAGCTGGTACTGGAGGTGTGACTCAAGTAGTAGAGCACCAATAGTGAGCAAAAAGGCTAAGAATTCAGCCCTGAGGTAAAGCTCTGGCTATAGAGAGCAGGGACTCACCAGGGGATAAAAGGAGAGAAAGGTATTCACTCTAAGATCTCTGGGAACATTTTCTTTGAAACAGCATGAATTTCTATAATTATATCTCAGTAATATATCTTTGCAGGACTTCCTCTAGGAACTTATATGCTGTGCTGTTTTAGGTTATTAGATAGCTAAATTTGAATTTATTTCATTATTTGGTAATTGAGAGGAAAGAAGCCAACAATATATATGTTCTCATTTTACCTTTCATCAAAATCTTATGGCTTAGTCTACTATTTCCTCTTGAAATTATATTGGCCCTGTACCAAATTATTGGCTTGGCATTTACATTGAAGTAGAAATCCCTCTCCCACCTCCACAACTATCCACCACTATGTAAGTAGAAAATACAATTTAGAAGCTATTATGTGTAGGCTGGGAATATGGCCTAGTGGCAAGAGTGCTTACCTGGTATACATGAAGCCCTGGGTTCGATTCCCAAGCACCACATACATAGAAAATGGCCAGAAATGGCCCTGTGGCTCAAGTGACAGAGTGTTAACCTTGAGCAAAAAGAAGCCAGGGACAGTGCTCAGGCCTTGAGTCCAAGCCCCAGGACTGGCAAAAAAAAAAAAAAAAGAAGTTATTGTGTGTGTGTGTGTGTGTGTGTGTGTGTGTGTGTGTGCATATGTGATATGTGTATATATATCCATAGATATATTTGTGTGTATATATATATTATGGTGGTTTTAATGTTTCTTATGTAATAATATCATCAATGATGAAAAGAAACCACTAGGTAACGGGGCAGATAATTTGTGGTGTGGAACAGAAATCAAATGTTGACATGGTGATATACAATCTTTCTTAGTGAACCAGACAAGCTGAAGTCCTTTCTCATTATACACTTGACTTGAATACTTTCTGAAATAATACCCAGGAGAGAAGGGGGCGTAAGGGGCACAGGGGACCTGGTAATCACTGGACCCTCAACATGAACTGGGGATGGCACTCTAGGACCAGCGAGCCAGGGTATCTCAGCAACCCCTGAAGAGGGGCCCACCGTTTCTGCTCCAAAAGGCACCGTCCAGACCACTGAAATAACTCCATCACTGCTGCCACTGCCACGACAGCCCCTCCAGCCCTTATGAGTACTTGCTGCTCCTCTGCCACACCCCTTGCAGCACACTACCACTGCCACCATTAGGCGAAGGATTAGAGCCAAAGCAAGACCAAGATGGAGACTGAAAGCTGCCCTTCTCTCTCACCCTAACTCTGGATCCTGCAATGTGTGTGTCCTGGAAGGAGCGGAGCTCAGGGGCACCAGAGGCTGCCCTGTCCTGCACTCCTCCCCGGGAGATTCTTAGAAAGGTAACAGGGAGGCTTTTGTTTTAGTTGCCCTGGACAATCTGGTTTGGACAGCTCTACCCTGCCAGCATTTATTGTGACACAATGGTTCTCAAAACTCTTTAGTCTCACAAATACTCTATGCTATAAGGCAACAGCCTAAGAACATTCATTTTTCAAAGAAAGACAAATCCATATCTCACTACACTCTCACGGTGGGGTTTTGGGGTGGGGGGTGAGGACTATAAAACACCTAACCTTGAGAATAGAAACCATCAGGTATGAATTCCCCATCATTCCTCTCCAGCTAATTTAGTTACACTTGCTGCCATCACCATCCTAAACCCAGATTTTCCTATCCCAATGTGTCCCTATGCTTTCTCCCACATATGACTGCCATGGCCTTGATCCCATCTTTTTGTAAGTTTGAGCTCTCACTTTATCTCTTCCTTTTTTCTTCTATGCCTTTCTCCCAAAACTACAAACATGCTAATTACTGTTTTGTGTGTTTGTTAATACACAAAATTTCTTAATATGTTGCCAAGGATGGTCTTGAACTTCTGGGCTCAAGTGGTCTCCATGCCTTAGATTCCTGCATAGCTAGGATTATATACATGGTCCCTGCCCACATATTCCCAAACACTTACTGTGTAATTTATATGGCCTTACTGTGTGCTTGGCACTATTCAGACTTTGTCTCCGCCCTCCCCCATATAACTTCTATTAGAGCTGGTCAAGTGACAATAACACAGTTATGATTATGCTTTCTGAAAAACTACTCCAAAGACAAAACGTCATGATCCAACAAAGCCACTAAAGACAGAGAACACAAAATAATGCACAGGCCTAGAAAACCATCTTGGGATGACATAAGAAGGATCCTGTGAGTGAGAAAGGTAGAGTAATAGCACAAAAATCAGGTCTGCGTGGTAGTGAAAGACAAGACCTTATAAAACTTTGGAAATGCAGGGGCTGGGGATATAGCCTAGTGGCAAGAGTGCCTGCCTCGGATACACGAGGCCCTAGGTTCGATTCCCCAGCACCACATATACAGAAAACGGCCAGAAGCGGTGCTGTGGCTCAAGAGGCAGAGTGCTAGCCTTGAGCTGGAAGAAGCCAGGGACAGTGCTCAGGCCCTGAGTCCAAGGCCCAGGACTGGCCAAAAAAAAAAAAAAAAAAAAAAAAAAAACTTTGGAAATGCAGTCTAAATTTATTCTACCTCTAATAAAAGCCACTGCTGGACCTTAGGTAGAGAATGATGGCACCTGACTGTTTTCAAACCTCATTGAAGAATACTTTTACTGGGAATGTGGCTTAGTGGTAAAGTACATGCCTAGCATGCATGAAGCCTGTGTTTGATTCCTCAGTATCACATAAACAGAAAAAGTGGCTCTGTGGCTCAAGTGGTAGAGTGCTAGCATGGAGCAAAAGAAGCTCAGGGACATTGACCAGGCCCTGAGTTCATGCCCCAGGACTGGCAAAAAATAATTAAGTACTTTTGGTTAGTGGAATGAGCAGTGCCAGTTAGAAATTACCATCATGCATTCTTTAACCAGTTACTTTTTAACTAGAAGAATAAGGAAAATAGTTGCCTCAACATCTGTTGGCATCAAATGAAAGTTTAGAGTACAGAGAATCAGTGTGGCCAACAATCCACACGTGTTGATGATATTGATTAGTACCCCCCCCCCATACACACATATCAAGGTTAAGTTTAGAAACCACAAGAATCACATTACTTTTCCCTTTTCAAGATTTAAAATTTGAATCCAAAATCCTAAACTCTCCTGGACAGGCTTCTTCATAATCCTGAGGTATGATGCACCCGGCTTATAAGTGTTTTTCTCCATTTTTTCAGGGACACTGAGTCATCTCCAGTTGTCATCAACATCATCCGAAGCTTTCATACCATCATGCCTATAAAATTAACACTGGTAAGAGAGAGGATATAGCTTTTGCGGCAGGAATATTTATATAACTCTAAGCAGAACTCTTCTAAGTCCGAGGATTGTATTGAAAAGAGGAAGAAAAAAAAGACCATTACTGGAGCACATGTAGTAACAGACTGCTACTTGCCAGAACTGGGATTGGCCTTCTACCAGTTAAGGAAGAAAAAGAGAAAAAAAAAATTAAACAGTAAGCCATCCCATCTCCTGATCTTAAACAACAAAAAAATAACTATTGCAACTTTGACTACCCAGAAATCACCAAGGCTCTGGATCCTGAGTCACAATTTACACAAGTCAAGCCTTCACCTGCACAAGGCTTGGGCCAACCTCTCCAGCATGGTACCCAAGGCACAGCCTTGCTGCAGGGTGTGGAGTCCCACAAGCCTGGCCCAAGGCCAGGATAAACATGGGGAAGGGGACCCATTCTAATCAGGGTCATTATGACCCAGCATCATCCCAAGGGGGCAGAGAAGCAATGATTTTTATGATCTTCAAGTCTAGCACAGGGTCTTCCTACTGCAGTGTCTGGTACAGCCCGGGCCTCCACCTGCCAGGGCACCACGAGGTGCGACAGAATGGGACCTGGCCTTCACTGGGCCTGCAACACATGCGGTGGCTGGGGCTGTCGGGCCTGTGAGCCAGGGGGGTCCCAGAGATTCCAGAAGAAGGGTCCCACCATCCACTCCTCCCACCCATGCCAAAAGGCCCTGTCCACACTAGGGAAATAACCCTACTGCTGCTGACCCAGCCACTGCCTCTCCTCAGTCCAGCTCCCACCTCTGCACGCCCAAGCAGGTATGTGCAAGCCCACAGGGCACCTACTTCCCGCCCCTTCCCTTACTCAGGGTACCCCTGCCTATCTGCCACACCTCTTCCACCCTCACTGCCACCATTAGGTGGAGGATTAGAGCCAAAGCAAGACCGCTAGGTGTTTCAAAGCAAGAATGTACTTCAGCAACAAAAAAGAAATCAAATTTAAAAAGCTTGAAGGTTATCTCTGTAATCTTATCTGAGTATATTGGAAACCGTGTATACTGGTATTGGAAGCAGGAAATTGAAAGGGAATACCAAATTTGAGAGACACAGGGTAAAAAAAGACAAACAACTACAAAAGCAATACTTGCAAAACTGTTTGGTGTAAGTGAACTGAACACCTGGGGGGGGGGGGAAGGGGGGAGGAGGGAGGGGGGTATGAGGGACAAGGTGACAAACAGTACAAGAAATGTATCCAATGCCTAACATATGAAACTGTAACCTCTCTGTACATCAGTTTGATAATAAAAATTTGAAAAAAAACACATAAAATAAAATAAAATAAAAAAAGCTTGAAGGTTTATTGAAGTCTCTCTGGTTGTTTTACTTCAAAGTAAAAACTGCCTATTGTGAGACAGAACCATTGAAAGAGAACTGAATTTTTAGGTAACTGGTTCATTAGAGGCTGAAAGTGTTTATTAAAGATTTTTGTTTATTAAAGTTATTTGATTTTTGTATGCATTCAATGCACTTGCAAAAATTTACTAATGAATGCTTGGAATTCCAAAAATAATAATAAAGGAAAGTGAAAAATAGGATAGCAGAGCAGTGCAGCAGAGGCATCTAAGCCCATAAAAATTTTTTAAAAATGAAATAACAAAAAATCTAAAGAAAGCAATAATAACCAAAAAATAGCATTTCCACCAAATAATAACTTAGAATCAGTCTAAAAACAAGCCATAGAAAATAAACTTTAAAAAAGAAACAGAAAATAGAACAGAAATTAATGAAATAGAAAATAAAAAAACCTGAAAATAGACCAAATAATTTGCATCAAATAATAAGTTTGATTCAGTCTAAACAAAACAAAATAGAAAACAATGGAAATTAGTGAAATAGAAACTAAAAGAGTAGTACCAAGGATAAAAGAAACAAAGATTTGATTGCTTAAAAGTAAAAAAATGTGAAGATAGACCAAATAATGATCATTTGCATCAAATAATAAGTTTGATTCAGTGTAAACAAAACAAAACCAATAGAAAACAGAACTGAAATTAATAAATAGAAACCAAAGACTTGATTATTTAAAAGTAAAAACACCTGTAGACCAAATAATGATCATTTGCATCAAATAATAAGTTTGATTCAGTCTAAACCAAACAAAGGCAATAGAAAACAACTGAAATTAAATAGAAACCAAAGACTTGATTATTTAAAATTTAAAAAAACAGTAGACCAAATAATGATCATATGCATCAAATAAGTTTGATTTAGTCTAAACAAAGCAACAAAAGCAAAAGCCATAGAAAATAGAACTGAAATTAATGAAATAGTAACTTAATACAAAGAATTAAGGAAACAGACTTGATCATTTAAAGGTTAAAAAAAAAATCGAAAAAGACCAAATAATGAGCATTTGCATCAAATAACTTTGAACCTCAGTCTAAAAAAAAAAAAGCAACAGAAAAGAAATAGAAAGTAGAATTCAAAGAATAAAAGAAACAAAGACTTATTTAAAAATAAAAAATAAATAATAGAAAACACAAAACCTGAACCAAGAAGATAGAAAAGAAACTAAACAGGAGCATGAGAAAAGAAATGAAAGGAGGTCGCAGGAGAGCTGCTCCATGATTAGAATACAGCTGGTTGGATGCTGCAGGCTTCTGGGTTGCTGGAGGCCCTGGATGTGGTCACAGGAGACAGAGTATGCATTTGCAGAAGATTGTAAGGAATTGCAGGAGAGCTGTTACATGGTTGGAACAACGCAGGTTGGGCGTTGTTGGAGACTCACTCTGGTGTAGCTAGGGACCCAGGATATGGTCACAGGAGTCCAAGTGTGGGGTGGCAGGAGATAGCAGAGCACTGAACGAGCACTGCTGTGGTTACAGCTAGTTGGGCTGGTCAGAGCAGCTGGAGAGCTGCTGATCTTGCTTTGGAGAACAGCCAGTTGAATGCTGATGATGGTGACCCATTCTGGGGTGGCTGCTTTGGAGTAGCAGAAGACCTTTCTAATATGACAGGAAAGCTATTCAGTGGTCCAAGAGCATCTGGTCTGTCGTTAGAGGAGACCCATTCTGGAGTCACAGGCGATTGGTCTGGGGTCACAGGAGGGCTGGTCTGGCATCAGAGGAGTAATAGTCTGACATTGAAGGACAGCTGGTCTGTCGCTGGAGGAGACCTGTGGGGCACTGGCTTGCAGATTTAGGAGGCAGGCCTAAAGCCCCGCCTCCCACCTCAGACTAAGTGTGTGCCAAGATGGCTGCATGTGATGAACCCAGAGGCGGTCCTGAGGGCTGTGACATAGATGTGGGCTGCCCTTTAGGGAGGTCCCTTGGAGCTCCACCCTGACGGGCAGGTCAGGCATCCCTTCACAGCCCGTACGTAGGTGCACATATCCCTCCCCTTCTGCTGCCCTCCAAACCATGTAAAAGAACAGCTCATTTCCGCTCTGACTGTGCTCCCAGACTGTCTGTGGGTCCTCCGACAAAAGGGGGCCTGGGGTGGCAGTTCGTCCGCCCTTTCCTCTTCTTGGCCCCATCTGCGTGGGGTGTGCTTACAGGATAGGAGAGTGCGGGAGGCTAAAAACCCCTGACATTTTTGGTGCCCAATGTGGGGCACGAAGCACGATGAGGTGAAACTTTCAGCGGGCCAGGCCAGTCGGATTTCAAGGTGAGGGCACCCGACTAGATGGGGAAGGCACAAACTCAGCATGATGACCAAGTGCTCAAAGCACTGAGCTTCATGCTACAAAACATAGGTTTGAAGATCTTGGACTCCCAGGCCAAGAGGGTCTGGGAAGTGTGTAAGCACGCTGCACCCTGGGTAGTGTCTGCTGACTTTTTCAGCCTGGCTGCTTGGGTGGGGGCCAGCCCTCCCACTGCCCAGGAGGAGAGGGGCCCCATGCCCCCCTTCGATGGGCCCACAGAGGTGTCTGGGCCAGGTCCCCTGGGTTAAAACTGCGGTCCCGAAAAGCGGCGAGCACGGCCGCCACCATCGCCGCTGCTCCTGGCCCCACTCGCCCTGCTGCCACCGCACCGTGCCACGCCAGGGGCCTCCCGCCGTCTTTTGCAGCCCTGGGGACAGTAAAGGCCCTGCTTCTGAGGCCTGGGAAGCATTTGCTGAAAAATGTCTTGGATGGCGGGGAGACAGCCCCTGGCTGCCCAGGAGGATAAAGGGATTATTTACCTAACATCTGTTGTTGGCGAATCTGCTTTAAAAGAGACCAAAAAAAAAAAAAAAAAAAAAAGGCTGTTGGTTATTGTTGGTGTTTGCTAAATTGGAGATTCGGTTACATTCTGATTGTTGTTGGCTAAATCCTAATCTGTGAAAAATTTTGTTTCCTAGGAAAAGTTTTTTTTGTTTTCTAACTGATCATGTGGTTCTAAAATATGGGCAAAATAATATCATTTTGCCACTAGAATTCTAGAAGACTTACATGGCCAATTCAGAAAAAGAAAATTTTTTCTAAGTGCGCCCAAAGCTTGTGCACAACTGTCTGTCTGTCTGTCTGTGGGTAAAACGTAAAAACTAGCATCATGGTTTAAAAATCACTTGCCTCTTTAACTATTTTAACTTGCTTAAGTCTTATGTTAAACGGATCCTTGCAGCCTGTAGGTGGAGTCACAGTCACCAGAGTCCAAGCAAAAAAAACAACCAGGTTTTATTATGTTTGGGTGCAAGCAAATGTGTCTAACAAAAACTCCAAAAGGTTCAAATGTGCAGCATGTGGTATACAATGATGTAAAACCAGTGTGTTATTCTTTATTTCCATCTATGCTAAAAGTCAAGTGTACATCTGATCCTGACATTTCTTTGGTATAGACTAAGATTTTGATTCTCCATTTTTCTCTCCTGTGCTCTCATAAACTCTTTAAGGTCAAGGGACCAGAGTGCTAACCTAGATTTTCCTGACCCAGGATTAATATTAACTTTATAGGATTCAGGTCGACATGTGTGCTAGCTGTGTGGACTGTGGCGGTTCATGAAGCCACCTCCACAGTCTGCTTCCAAACTGCCTGGTTTCACTGATTCCTTATTCTCTCTCTCTCTCTCTTCCATGGAAGACTGCTCAGGGAATTTAGGAGTCCTGTGAAGATTTTGACAGGCCCAGAGTGCTCCTGCTCTGGCTGTGCTCCACCCCTTCCCAAGATTAGATTTGGGTTCATAACAGTCCTATGATAACAGTTACTCCAGATTAAACGCATCAGAGTTATGTTTGGTGGCCACAAGGTTGCCTTGGGGTAGCATTGGTCTTCCCCCTCCATGTCTCAGAAACTTTCGTGGCTGCTATAGAGAGCAGACTTGGTTGGCCTTTGGTCTGTGTGGATTTTGTGACTAGGAAGATTGTTAAAGGCCCAAGCCTTTTAAAATCTGTTTAAAGTTGTAACCCTGCTTAAACCAGTAGGGCATTAGCCTACAAAAGCCAGAGTACTCAGACTGGCCAGGGAATACTGGGAGATTTCAAATAACTAGTCTGTGTAGAATTTTGCAGGCAACCCAGCAGGAGGTGTGACAATCTACCCAGGGGACTCTGAGATGCCACTCCAACCCATCTCTCCTGCCTGCCTCCATTACACATAAATAAGGAAGCCTGCTGATCCAGGATGGAAGACACAGCCACTGCTAAAGCTGAGACTTTCACATTATCCTGACCCTTTGCCCTCTCGATTGTTATTTGTGTTCTCTTCCACCTTCCAGTAAGGTTAAATGATATGATTTGATGGCACATGGATCTCATTTAGTCTGCTGTTCTCTAAGTGTAAACTCTGGCAAGTGTTTGTTGGTCAATTCTCAACAAGTTACAGGTAAAGCTCTATTTCGATTGTTCTCCTTGTTGTTTTAATTGGAAACAAAAAGGGCTTTTATGGCTAGAACTCCTCAGATTGCAGTTTGAAGTCAGCCCGGGCAGAAAATCTTTCTAAAACTCCATCTCCCAACTAACCAGCAAAGAACCAGGCTGGAAGCTTGGCTTAAGAGAACCAGCAAAATGCTGAAAGTGGCACCAAGGCTCAAGTGGTAGAGCACTAGCCTCGAGCAGAAGTACTCAGGGATAGTGCCCAGGCCCTGAGTTCAAACCCCATGAATGCCAATGGGGGGCAAGCCATCCCAGCAACAAGCACCTAGACCCCTGGGACTCAGCCAGTCCAGGGAACAAGGATCATGGAGAGGAGTAAGAGGAGAATGAATGATGTCACATCCTAAATGGAGTCACTTTGTCTTGCCCTTTCAAAATTAATCAGAGCTGGGAGATCAAGGGGAATAGTTGTTTACCCACCTAGAGGAATAGTTGTTTATCTACCTAATGTCCATACCTATCCATTTTCCATCTGGACAGAAACTTGCATTCTTGCCTTTGTTACTTGCTATTTGTGTATATATATATACACAGCCTCTGACTGGTTACTCCCAACTAGTCCACTATCCCTAAACACTTCCTTCTTGCCCCCAGTCCAGTTATTCCTCCTTCCTTGTACACAATTGGGTTTATGTTCCAAATGGAACTTTTCTGGCTTATGCCAACGGTGTGTTCTCCCATGTTGTTCATGTTAACTGGTCCTGTGAACTTGTCAGCCTTTTGCCTGACCCTTTCAAAGTCTCTTTTAACAGGATAACATCCCTCACTGAGGTCACCACCTGGGAACTTGCAGTTCAAGGCCATCCTTACTACACTGCTGTGCCCAGCACAGATCTGGACCCTGAAGGCCCCAGCCCTAGGGACTCCTTGATGTGCCCAAGCTGCAGGAGTAGCCAGAGGAGACCATGATACCCATTGGCCCTGACTAAACTGGACGGTACCAGGCCAAATGACAAATCAGGGACCCCTGACCATGTCCCCCCTTTTCAGCAGGAAGTAGTTCTAGAAGAGACAACCTCTGCCCATGCTCCCAGCCTCGTACCCCTCCTCTATTAATAAAAAACAGAAGGGGGAGATGTGGGGCACTGGCTCACAGCTTTAGGAGGCGGGCCTAAAGCCCCGCCTCCTGCCTCAGACCGCGTGTGCGCCAAGATGGCTGCAGGTGATGAACCCAGAGGCAGTCCTGAGGGCCGTGACGTAGATGTGGGCCACCACTTAGGGAGGTCCCTTGGAGCTCCACCTGATGGGCAGGTCAGGCATCCCTTCACAGCCCCTACGTAGGTGCATGTATCCCTCCCCTTCCGCTGCCCTCCGAACCATGTAAAAGAACAGCTCATTTCTGCCATTAAACGAGTCTTAGCTCTGACTGTGCTCCCGGACTGTCTGTGGGTCCTCCGACAAAAGGGAGCCTGGGGTGGCAGTTCGTCCGCCCTTTCCTCTTCTTGGCCCCGTCCACGTGGGGTGTGCATTCCTGTCTCTCCTGCAGGACAGGAGAGTGTGGGAGGCTAAAAACCCCTGACAGAGACCCATTCTGGAGTCACAGGCGATTTGGTCTGGGGTAACAGATGACGTGGTCTGGGGTCACAGGTGATTCGGGTCTGGAGTCACAGGCAATTTGGTCTGGGGTCACAGGTGATTTGGGCTGAGGTCACAGGAGAGCTGGTCTGGTGTCAGAGAGGTATTAGTCTGACATTGAAGGACAGCTGGTCTGTCATTGGAGGAGACCCATTCTGTAGTCACAGGCAATTTGGTCTGGGGTAACAGACGACTTGGTCTGGGGTCACAGGTGATTCGGTCTAGAGTCACAGGCGATTTGGTCTGGAGTCACAGGCGATTTGGTCTGAGGTCACAGGAGAGCTGGTCTGGCGTCAGAGGAGTATTAGTCTGACATTGAAGGACGGTCTGCTGGTCTGTGGTTGGAGAGGACCCATTATGGGGTCACAGGTGATTCGGTCT